>NC_091125.1:59198973-59508973 GCF_040183065.1 Periplaneta americana | reverse complement strand
CGCACAAAGGATGCTGAACTTTTCTGTTTTCTTGTTCCAAAAATTTGTCGCATTTCTCTTCTTTAAGAAGTGACATAACTCGCTGCGTTTTCTGTTGAGATGTTTTTCTCGGATACTACCGTATTGTTTATTTTTTCTAGAATATGTGGATAATTTTTGTATATTTTGCCTCATACAGTTTCCCAGAGGATCAGGATTTTGCGACAGCATATAGGCCTAAGTTACATCTGTCTATTCTATGGACATACTTAATAAATTACGTATTCCAGGGAAGAATTATATATTCATTCATTCAATCAGATTTATTTATTTATTTTATTTTATTTATTTATTTATTTATTTATTTATTTATTTATTTATTTATTTATCTAATTATTCATTTACTCATTAATTCATTCATAGATTTATTTATTTATTCATACATTCATTTAATTTCTTATAGGCTTATAGGGTGTATTTCTGTGCTTATTTAGTTTTATTCATTTATTTACATATTTATTTATTTATTTATTTACCCACAAACCCGCAAATTCGAAGAAAATTACATTAATCCTAAATCACTACTCCCACCAATAAAATATTTACCAAGCGTTTCATAATATGTAAGCCTAATTTTTTAATGAACTATGTTTTCGTATCCTCTTTTTTTCTGCTCTCCACTTAGATCCGTGTTAGGAGAAATCCAGAGCTTTCGAATTACAAAGGTAAAGTTTAATGGACACGCGACTCTTATAAATTTAAAATATATTTTATTTCGACACACTCTGTTTAGCATATAACGTTGAGGGACAACTAGCGACATCAACTACCCTCCGTTCTCTCCGCTGCAGCTCGAAAGTAGCAATGTAAGTTTAGACAGCACTGAGGTAAGTCGTAAGATTCTAATATGAGTAGAAATCGGAGTATTTTTTTAAGTTCGCGTTTTAAATTAGTCTGAAAATGTATCTTTGAGAAGTTAATCTGTTTTTTTACTGAATCAAATTAAATTCATGCGTAGGATTCGATATTTTCAATCGTCCGTTTTAATCAATTTAAGTACTGGTAATAGTTTAAAAGGGAATTTGAACTAATGGTGTTTAATGTTCCAGTACTTTCTTGTCCACCAATATTTATCGACATTGCCATTTTTTTCTGCTAACTTTAATGACTCTGACATTTATATTTGATAGTATGTAATATTTTTGCAACACTATATACGTGTATTCGTACTTTCATGCGTGTACGTATATTTCAATTTATATTTATGTGACTGGTATTTCTTTTGCTTTGCTCCTACTCTCTCTATGTATTTAAGCGGACCCTGATTCTTACCTTAGGTAGGGATATACTAGGTCTGTACTTTTATATTTAGAAGCATAGAAATTTTATAACTTTGCTACTGGTGGTGGTGGTGGTTGTAAAAAATTAAAGTATAAAATGTATAATTTGTACACAAGAATTCCATAGGGTTATTACAAAGTAGGTAACATAGTTCAAATAATAAAACTGCCGAACAAATTGAGTAGGTCTAATCAAGATTGACTAAGAGGCTATGGAATGTGCTAAGAATTTTAAGTGTGTGGATGTGGATTGTCTGTTGTCCTTATTCGATAATAATAATTATCCGTATTAACTCCACCATTGAGAGTAAAATGGACCTCGTTTGTCCACAGTATTCGAAATAACTCTTCCGGTTCAATTCCTTTATTTTCATGGAGTAGGCCTATTCCTATCGAATTGAGTACGCTTACAGTGTTGAATACGATCCCCTCTATCCCAGTTTTCATACCATTTTCGTAGGCCTTGGATATAAAAAGTTTCGTTTTCTAAATGAAGAAAATGAAATATTAATATTACAGCTGTTAATGTAAAATATTCATTCACACTATTCTGCCCAAAGGCAAGTATTTTACTGCAAACCCAACATTCTCCAAGCTCCTATTTTCTACCTTCCTCTTAGTCTCTGTATATGATCCATATATTTTATCTGATACCTTCTTGTGCCCGAAATCTCATCCCGTTCACCATTCCTTTCAGTGCATCCTTCAGTAGGCAGTTTCTTCTCAGCCGGTGACCCAATCAATTCCTTTTTCTCTTCCTGATCAATTTCAGTATCATTCTTTCTTCAGCCACTCTTTCCAACACAGCTTCATTTCTTATTCTGTCTGTCCACTTCACACATTCCTTTCTTCGCCATAACAGCATATGATCCATATAACTTAATGTCGTCTATTATCTGACATCTTCTGTCCCTCTCTGTAGAATGTTAATAAAGGATTTTAGAAAAGTTCCAAATACCAAAGACTTTTCAACATAAAAAATTGCACTCGCTCTTGGTAAAATAGATGACAAATAAAACAAATGACAATGGTCCATGTACTTAGCGTTTGAAATCGTTTTCAATAAGATATGCGTCTTCATACAACCCAATCCGTTTTTAATACGATACGATCCCAGTTTTAAAGTGTATCAATCTTGAGTGTCTGGTTTAAAACTCCGATGTTATGAAAGTTTCAATACGTCAAGCGTATTCAAATCTATTTGAATAATCTATGAAAACTTAATAAATTTCCATCTAAGAAAACATGTAGGCCTATAATGAAAAGTTGGACCAATTCCATGTTGTTAGACGCACGTTTATATCATCCTCAAACAATCGACTGACAAAGACAATCGTTTTTAAACAAAAGAGACTGTTACGAACACACATTTAAGAATGAAAGAAAGTATACTTTAAAAAACAGTGGAAAATTACCAGTCAGAAGCATACAAAGATACTGGTAGACTTAGAACAAGGCGCAAAATCCTTCTGTTCTTAGTGGGTAAATTTACTTGTAGAAGAGTTAATTATTGTTTAGTTATTCTCTTGTTTAAGTAAAATTTTAACTTTCGTCAATTATGTTTTTGTGTACTCTTACTTTATTGCCATGTAGTTCTTATACAAAAATGTATTTAATATAAATTGAATAGGTCATAGATTGCAGTTTGTGTTCGTTGAAGAAAATGTGTAAATGTGGACATGTGCAATATGAAGTTTAATATTTCTTGCACACTGGGAAAATTAATTTTTAAACGCTTCTTTAACAGCGGAAATGGCTATCGTAGGCTTTCCTCCAGCTTGGCTTCACAACGAATTCTTAGAGAAGATACTAACGACCTCACCATCGGACTCCAAATTGGTCGTGACAAGGAGCGAACAGGACCGGCCAGAAGAAGCAGTTGATGGCACTTTAACCGTGCTGTTCAGAGTGGTAGTACATATGGAGAGATCTAATGGGCCACGAGATCGAAGTCTGATTGTGAAAACCGTAGTTCAAAGCTTGGAGGTTAGTATGCAGCCTATATTGAATAAAACTTCCAAATTAATATTGACTTTCTTTTGACAACCATAGTGGTATTGGAAAGATTATTATTATCTCATACTTTCCAGGTTTATGATGCACAGGAATTTTTTTTCTGGGTCAGTGATAACTAAAGTCCGGGTTCGGAAACTCCGACCTTCTATTCCGTAAATGTAGCTGGGGATAGGAGTTCAGTATAAACAAACGCGAGCTTTCAACATGGAGGTGCAGTCGAGTCTACTGATAATGTGGTCACTGCCTGAACACCTTATTGAGATCATTGAAATAAGTGAAATAAGCAATAATTAGATGTAGGCCTATAATTGAACAACAAAAATAAACAAGTTTAAAATTCTGATTTCTTTCGTAGGCACGTTCTGCGAAGTTCTGAAAAGGAAACAATTTTTGGTGTTTATTTTTCTATGAACTGTTGAAAAAGTTACATACTTTATAAATTGACATGTTGGCCCTCACTATCATTTTGCAGACGTCACCAAATAGCTCTAAATGCTCATTTCAATTTGAATGAATGCAATATTTTTCTGCTTCTGCTTCAGCAATGCTACTTGTTTACGATAATTTTTAGTATTAATGTTCTTCAATGAATCGTTTCCACTCTATAATTTGTGTTTGGCAGATCTTATAATATACGTAATCTTCAATTGAAAAAAATGAATCTACTTCCAAATTTCTCCACCAAAATATCTGCCTGTAATTCAAAATATATAATAAATTTCAAAATTTATAAACCCTATACGATAAAAGTATATAGACTATATGAATTCTTCCAACAAAACCTTTAATTCTCTGAATGTAGTTGAATTTAACGTAACAATTATTTATTAAAAGCTCTTTTTATGATCAGATCATAGACTGAACTGGACTGTCCTGGTTGTGTACTAACTAAACAAGAACTAAAGTACGAAATTTTAATAAAGGTTGGTATGAAAATGATAAGTAGTCATATGTCTGTAAAAGATCATGTTCTATGTACTCTTGGACCTAACTTCTATTTTCGAGTTCACACCTGTGGAGTAACGGTTAGTGCGTCTGGCCGCGAAACCAGGTGGCCCGGGTTCGATTCCCGATCGGAACAAGTTACCCGGTTGAGGGTTTTCCGGAGTTTTCCCTCAACCCAATATGAGCAAATGCTGGGTAACTTTCAGTGCTGGACCCCGGACTCATTTCACCGGTATTGTCACCTTCATCTCATTCAGACGCTAAATAACCTAAGATGTTGATAAAGCGTCGTAAAATAACCTACTAATATAAAAAATAAAATTCCATTTTCAACGGAGAAAATGTTTGAACAACAAAAGGGGTTGGTGAAGTAAATAGTTGTCATGGGCTGAAAAAACAGCATGAGCTATCTGTAAACCATGTTAACTGCAAAATAGCATTACACAAGTTCAGAGACACTGCAGTTGAAGTCTCTAAGCTTGGCTTAAAAGAATTAATATGGATAAACATAATGAAAACGTTATATTAAACAGATGTATACTTTGGTGCTTAATAAATGCCGTATGTTTCTTGGTCGAACAAGAGATACCATTTAAGGACTATGAGGACTCTGAATCAGACAACAGAAGAAATTTTGTTGAATTGACGAGAAATTAAACAATAATTATTTGGAAACTCCTAATGTATTTGTTGACATATCACATAAATTCAGAATGATTTATTCGATCCTATATCTACAATCTTATTCAATAAATTCAAACAAAGTCAAATCGGCACCATTTGCACCTATAACATAACATGAGCCTACAGATGTAACTCAAAAATCTCAACTTTATTCCATTTTGCGCTAAGTTACACATAATGGCGTCCAAGAAAGATTCAGAAGGTTTATTGATATAATTTAACAACTCACTGTTTGTTTTTTTTTTTTGGGCTGACCGTGACAATGTTTTCAAATTAATCAAATAATTTTAGATTGAGGATAAACTAGTTGTCCAGACTTACGACGGGTGTTACGTGTTACTTTAAAATACACAGAATGAGAGCTAACAGTTTCCAAAATTCCACGCACCGCCACTGTTTCCGACACACTTCAAGCCGTGTCGTGTTGGTCGCATGTTATCAACAGCCTCTTTAGGCAGTGTCCATTTTGTCTGTAGACTGGACTGTAACTCACTCTCACTGCATTTATTTACTATAAACCCCTGATTCACGAGGACTTACCGTCCCTTGCGGAGCTTATTTCCGAAGACATTCTGAGCAAAAAATGTCATACAAACATTTGTCCTAACCTTAATATTTTCATAATTACTAGTGGTAGTGGTAGTGATAGTTCTAATGCTCCAATTAAGTTCACCATCACATCCATCATCAATATTCCTACTGGCTACCAATATTGCTGTTGGTAATACTGCACGTACTGTCTCACTATTGCTACCTGCATTACTATTGCTGAAGCTGATGCTACCATTAGTATTGCTATTTCTGCAATTACTATTGATGCTGCTTGTAAATGCTACTACCATTTCATTTTATAGTTTTTCAGAAAATGCAAGATATTCGAAAGGGAAGCGCGTATGTATACTTACATGCTACCAGCAGTGCATAAGGTTTTATTGGAATTCAGCAGTGATCTAATCCCATCTTTTTCACCAAAATGTATTTACACTGAGTTGGAAAATCCTGCTCCCTGTATAATTATGGAAGATATAACAGTGGAGGGATTCAAAACCATGAGTAAAGACGACGCCCAGAACATAAACATCTGCAAAAACGTAGCACGGGCCATGGCGAAGTACCACGTCGGAACAATTGGCCCGTGCGAGAGAGCGCCTCAGATGTTGGAAGTGCTGGCGGAAGATGTATACAACGCGGAATTACGAGCGAAGCTTGAACCGCTTTATCGAGGCGTATTAAAATGTGTTGCTCGAGAAGTTGAAAGCTGGCCTGTTTATGGCGACAAGTTTGCAGGTGGACTGCGAAGACTCGCTGATAATGTAATGGATATTATCGCGAATTCCGCACGAGCCAGCGTCGAAGGAATGCAAGTTCTTTCTTGTTCAGATTTATTGGAAGAGAGAAGGGAAAAACAAAACTGTTATGAATTGAAAGTCCTTACTCACGGAGACCTGATAATGTCAAATATCATGCTGAAGTCTTCAAACGGAAGTCCTGATGTGAGGTAAGTGCTTTTCTCAGAAATGGTTATCAAATTAGGAGTGTTCAAACTAGACAGTCATTAAATTGTGACAATGCAAATGACACATTTCCACTACACATTTTATACTATCATTAAGATAAACTCTCTTTTATGAAAACTGTCGAACTATCAAGTTTGCATTCTTTCAAAACCTTTTTCGTATATGATTCTTTATATCACACATACACTAGAAAAGAAACCTTGTTTATTGTTGCGACCGATTATGACTAAAATAAATAAATAAATAAATTAATTAATTAATTAATTAAATAAATAAATACCGGCACTCATATCCAAGTTCCCTTCGGAAGACTTAGGTTTGTTCCGGGAGAGTGTGCATTTCTTATGCATGACTCCTGTGTATATGTCCTTTGTTTTGTTCGTTTGTTTGTTGCTTTTTCTGTCTGTTTATAGATCAAGTGTTATAACTAATCTATAAAAAGATGTATTCAAGGAATAAATTAGGTGTAAAATAAACATACTTTCCTTAGCCGCGTGACACAGGCACTGCCCACAATGGTCTTAGACAAATTAATGCTACAGGAGATGGGTCATTTTTTGTTTTAGGCTGTACATTCTCCGAGGAGAGATTGTTGCTTTGAGAGCTCATCTATATACGTAGTGTGAGATACTTGTATTTTTGCCATTCGCGATATGCGATATTTACCATTTTCTGCATCTGTGAAAATGAATATTATATCCCTCCTGCCGTTTATATTTTTGCTACAAGTGGTTACATTCATCTTAAGTATCGTATGCAATTAGATTTATAAACATCAAAACTCTTGTCTAAAGGAGTTTTCAGTTTAACACAATCTTTTACTCTGAACAAAATCTTCGGAGAAAGTATGTTAATGCGAAATTACACTTGACACTATTATTTTAAAAACCAAGAAAAAACCTCTGAACCGAGATCGACAAAAAAGCTTATCCTAGAATAGAATTAAAGGGAATGAAATGCACAACATGTAATCTCTCTTATTTTAATAATAGCGTCGCTTATTTCGAAACCCATAATTAAGCCAGATCTTTGTATTTGTTTTCATTGCACATTAGCACTATCAGATTAATTAAATATATTTCATTGTTCTTCAGAAAATTCATCTAACATTTCTGAGTACAAAGGAAGTGCTGTAGAGCAAGATTGCCTAGAGGCTAAAAGTGGTAACTACACTATTGTAATACCTGATCAAAAGTCTAGTAATCTATCTTAAAATAAAATTACTTACAAGCCTTCATACTAACTTGAAACAATACGTTACAAACGAAAATGTGAATAGAACTGATTCAATAAAATATTTATTTAGTTCTCTTAATTCTAATTTCGTTCCATGATACTAAAATTTTGTTGATACAAGTGTGAAATGAGTTTGGATACTATCCTGTGTCTTTTCATAGCCCACAATTTACTGTTGAACTCTGATTTTTAGTTTTGTGTGAATTATTAAATAATTCAATTTTTGTTTTTTTTTTTTGTGTCTGTATTTAGTAATTTTTATAGTATTTTGGAGCCATATATATTCTTCTGTAGTTGATTTTTATTTATCTCAGTGTACGCCTTTTAATAAAAGATCTAAGAAGAGCATACAAATTCAGGCTGACTAAATTTCTCTTCTTTTTTTATTTTTGGATTTTTTATATTAGGCCAGTTACCAGTTTCGTTGAATTCCAAGTTTTCCAAAATTTGTCACTTTAATGTAGTCTCCAGTTCAGTACTGTAGTGAAATCTTAAGCATCCACTTTTGGAATTTGGTCTATTGTCTCCTTCTTAATTTTATACTTTTATTCTGTTTTGTTTGGAACTCTAGTTTTTTAGTTTCATATTATATAATACAGCAAAACCATTAAAAACTCATCTCTTTCAGGTTCCTGGATTATCAGTTCAGTTCCTACGCATCTCCTGCAATCGATCTGATACGATTCATCTACACTTTGCCTAACGAGGAGATACTAAAATCTCCCCGAGTGGTTTTGGAGGAATATTTTAAATGTGCGAATGAAACAATCTTCTTGCTACAGTTACCTTACAAATTCTTTTTTGACTATATCGTGGATGAAATTGAAAAACGAAGCGATTACTGTGTCATAATGACAGCAACTCTTCTACCTATTCACTTTGGTGATAAGGAAACTCACAAAAGTGTATTCGAATTGCTACGTAATATTGATGACCCTTCGTACGAACCAAACATTCATCTCACTGAAGAATACAAGAGAATTTTCAAGCAACTGTTGGATCTCTTTGATGAAAAGATGTGGCTGTAATCCTCATCTCACTGAAAAATACAAGAGAATTTTCAATCAGCTGTTGGGTATCTCTGATGAAAAGATTTGGCTATAATCCAGTCAATTTGCTTTTCAATAGACTGAGTTTACAATGACAGATCCTTCGGATTCTACTCTTAGTTACGTCTATATCACATGTGATTACAAAGAACTTATTACTGACTAGTTTGATAATGTACAGTACATAATGAATTAATGATGTGTTGGTAATTTAAATAATTTATTTCTGTTTTGAGACACTAAATTATATACATTTGCGTTTCTTTGTTACAGTGCTTGTGAAGGAATATTTTGTAAGAGATTTTGCTTAGAAATTAAAATTTATTCATATATGCACCTTCCTTTCTGAACTCTATACTTCAATTCTTCAGATCGAAGAACCAATAATATCTATATTTTAACTGAATCATGTCTCTGTATGCGAACATGGACATGCGTTCTTAAAGACAAATTTATATGCGTGGCCATTTGTTAGTGTATGACTTCCAAGTGGGGAAAATCGTTCGTTTCAGGAGACGAAATTGCTATTTGTGTAAACGTTAATAAAATCTATAAATTCCAACGGATTGGGCTAATTCTTTCAGAAAGTGTTAAATTCGTGTGTCTACATCAGTATCTACCGTAGGTTTTGATTTTCGACTCAAAGAAAAGAATTTGTGGAAACTTAGTTTTTGCGAGATTTTTAGGTATGAAAATATGAATAAAAGCTATATCCACGGTATGTGTGTTTTATACACACTTATAAACACAACAAAGTGTCACGTAGATTATCTTGTAAATATACTATCTACATTGATAAACATGTCAAAAGATGGCTGTGAGACATGTTTAACAACTACTATCACAAGTGCTCGAAGTGCTCACCATTAGCATCCTGATACTTCTGGCTTCGATTAACTAATCCATGGGCAGCATTAATCAATGTATCCATTGTGATGATTGTACACGCCACTTAAATTTTCTACACGTAGCTCCAGTAACGTAGCTTGTTTTCTATGACACATCACTATCTTAGAAAGCATGATGAAAGATATTCAGATAGTCAATAATATAATATGATATAATATAATACTGTTTTATTTGATGTTCAGTCTAATCGACATATCACAATTTAAAAAAATTAATCACATTTACATATGTAAATGATCATTGGTATTATGAAACTTAAGCAAACGTAATCGCCCTTCGGGCATCATCAGGCATTTTTTATACAATATCTTGTACATTTTATGTCTTGTTGTGGAATCTGTACAAACTAACAGAGTCAACAGGACGCATAGCAACTAGGTCAGCCATAATGTAACATAAAACCCAATCCCACAAAATTGATTCAGTGAAATTGTCGTCATGATAACCCAGTGCTGCACACGCTATCTTAAATAATACTTCACTAAAAAACGAGTGATGTACCAGAGACCAAGACTCGCAACAAATATTCAACTAATGGAAGCTATTATGAAGTTTAAAGAGGAACCAAATAGTTTGATCATGTTTGCAATTTCATATGTCATAATTTAAGTATAAGACAGACAGGTCAGCTACAATTTTATTTACATATTAAATTTTATACCTGTATTTTATATTTTAGGTCGTTAATCATCACAAGTTTATCTGAAATAGTTGGTTCAACATTATTTTATAGGTTGTGTTGTAATTAGTTTGTACAGATTCCACAACAAAACAAAATGTACAAGATATTGTATTAAAAAAATGCCTGATGATGCCCGAAGGGCGAAAACCTTTGCTTAAGTTTCATAATACCGATGATTTACATATGTAAATGTCATTAATTTTTTTAAATTGAAGACATTATTACAAAAACAACCCTTGTCAAAATTGCTATTTTTCAGGAAAATAATAAAAATAAATAAAACAACACATGTCAGCTGTTTCCGTACAACTGGTGTTTATCCTTGTGGCTATTGTACCTAATGTGTGTCATTTTTTAAGTCTATAAACATTTAAAATAGTAGCAAATGTGTCCTTAATTCAATTTCATTAAAAATTACTAGGGCTGTTTTCGTAATAATGTCTTCAATTGTGATATGTCAATTAGACTGAACATCAAATAAAACAGTATTATATTATGTGGGTCCCTCATAAGTGAAAATTGAGTGGAGTTAAATAGGGAGGGCTTGGAGGCTACTCAACATCACCTCTTCGTCCTATCCATTTACCTGGTATGATCTTGGTGATAGTGTGGTGGTGGGCCATCTTGTTGAAAGTAAAATCGCTCCTTCCCATAAAGTGCACGAATGGCAGGTAAAAGGAAAGTGGGAAGTATATCGAGGTACTCAAGCAGTAACTGTTGTTTCAAAACGAACGATCCTCTTACCTTCTAGGCCACACCAGACATGAGTCCCAGTAAATTCACTCCTTGCCTATATGAATGTGTGGATTTTCTAGAGCCCAGTACACACAATAATGGTGATTCACTGTACCCTTCAGTTTAAACTGTGCCTTGTTAGACCAAACCACTTTGCTCGCAAATCCACTCTTCCCTTGTACCTTTTCCTTGAATGACAAACATACAGCCATATATTTTTATTGTCCTGCCAGTTGAATTGTTGGCTCTGGCATTCATGTGGCTAGCATTATCTTTTAATACAGCTATATATTATTTTATTGCAAACTTATGAAGCAATATGCAATAATATTTTGCTAAAAATTGTTGCATATTAGTTTATTGCAAACTTATGAAGAAATATGCAATACTTTTTTGCTAAAAATTGTTGCTTATTAGTTTATTGCAAATTTATGGAGAAATATGCAATAATGTTTTGCTAAAAATTGTTGCATATTAGTTTATTGCAAACTTATAAAGCAATATGCAATAATGTTTTGCTAAAAATTGTTGCATATTAGTTTATTGCAAACTTAAGAAGAAATATGCAATACTTTTTTGCTAAAAATTGTTGCTTATTAGTTTTTTACAAACTTATGAAGAAATGTGAAAAAAAAAAGTTTATACATAAAAGATTAGTTCATATTTTTCCGTAAGTTTGTAATAAAATAATATGCAATAATTTCTTTGAGCACTGTAGAATATCACACTACACGTTTCCGCAGTAATTAGTTAAACTTTGAGAGTCCATATACGAGTAACATAAAATCTGTGAAAATGTGTAGACCTATACATTTTTGGGCCCCTCATAAAAATACACTTTAAAAACTGAATTACTTTATTTGTTTATATTTACAGAAAGAGAGAGGGGGTTGAGTGGTTGCCGAAAAGTTGCGTGAATCAATGTAAACAGAAAGAATTATTATATCATAAATTCTAATCTTAAATTGCTAAGGAATCGTGAGATTGCGTGTTCTTTATCACACAGCGAATATTCTGTAATGTCATCCATAGAATGAAGTGTGGATTTTGTTGTTAATCTAAGTTAATGTTCTGCGTATTTAACGAAGTTCCTGTCAGTTATCAAAGTACGAAAAATGCTTATCATATTCAACACAAACGTAAGCATTTTTTTTTCTACAGAATGTACATGCAGTAGTAAGACATTTTTATCGAAATTATATTTTAGTATTAATGCATCCTAATAATAATTGTTATCCAGTTTTTATTCTTAGAATAGAGTAAACTACGTTAACATCCGATACAAACTATAGTATTGTCGTGTTATTTCAATACAACCCGATAGGAGAGACAGGTGGCGTTGACGACAACGTTAAACGTAGATTGGATAGGTTCTTGAAAAAAATGAATAAGAAATTTTTAAAATAATTTTACAGAAATGAATAATATATAAATTGTATTTGTTTCAATTTTGTTGATATTCTGGGACAAGTACAACTAAATCCAGGACACACCATTAAAACCCAGATCAATAAAAAAAATCGAGAACGTCTGGAAACTGTTTTACATTCAAGGTAATTAAAATTGCTTTTGCTCAATTATTTTATTACCTACAACTTCTCTTCACTTGAAAATCTTTACTATTTTCCATTATGTTACAACAGACAGAACACAGCTATAATTATAGCTGCACTTCCTTTGTAAATAATACATCGGTGACATTTTATGAATGCTTGTCTGGGTGAGATTCTATCCACCAGAGTTATCCAACATACAAGTTTGTGAGAAATTCTGTGCATTCCTTTCCCATGTAAGCTATTGTAACAGTCCTCAATTATAACGAAGTATAATACTAATATGACTTTTACAAAAAAAAAAACAAACGATAAAGCAGAAGTGTAATTTATTACCATCACCACTCTGTTAGATAACACTTTCTCAAATAATTCACGACACACATCAGCTACGTAGAAGTCAGATATAAGTTCACTTCAATACTTATCTTATAATGGACTTGGAACAAGATGTAGAGGAGGTTTCAAGTGAAATAAAAATAAATTTGATAGTAATAATAATAAAATAATTATACGTGGTGTCCAAAAAACTAATTATAGATTTTGTTGAAATAGTGATTGTACTAGTAATGTTTGTAATGGTATATGTTCGTTGTATATTTACTTTCAACATGTGCATCATTCACCTCGCGACATGCCTCCCATCTGTCGGCAGTTGCGCGGAAAACGTTCTTGTTTAATGCGGTTTCAGAGCTCCACCAGTGTGGTAATGGATTGGGTGAACACACATCCTTCGATAAGTCTTCACACAAAGAAGTCACACGCTGTGCAAAGTCCTCGTCAGGAAGGTGATTCAGAACCTGCAGGTGGTACGGCTTCTTCCGTACAAAGTTTTGTTAAATAGAATCCGTCATGGGCAGCTACTTTCTTTTATTTCATGCATGATTAATTTGTATAAAGAAATGTATCTATATCTCTGTAAAGTTAAATACATTACCGAATTGCAGCATAACCATACACTTTTGATAAAGGTAGTTGTTTCGTTCGATTTATTTTTTTTATACTCCTCCCCCTTCTCTCTTCCTCGTAGTTCATGCCAAAAATGGCCTCGGAACTTAAACCCTCTGATTTGCCATCACTACTTTTCCTCAAGAAGCATATAGGCCTGCTAGAACAGACACGTCAATTGATGCCCACAGGAGCAAGCGTGCGCTTTAGAGCCCAGGAGAGCCTGAGCGCTTTACAGCGGAAAGGAAAGAGGTGGTATATGCCGCTTGGTCGAGCTATATTCAGGGATGGCCAGCACTGATTCAATAGATGAAGGGAAGACAACTTATTAAAACTGGCCATGTTAATTTTTATATTTGCCTGAGAAGTATAAGTGCATTATAAGAATGTAAGTTTTAATTTTAATGCTCATTTTTCACAAGAAAGATTTTTTTTTTTTTCTCAACTTTTCGTATAGAAAAGTGAAATTTTCAGGTATAGGTCTATTTATTTAGTAGCCTTACAGAATGTTTTCGTAAATCTAATATACCGTATATACGTATTACTGAAGATAGTGTATTGAAAATTTTGAAAATATTCGCAAGGAAATTGTTTGTAAGGAAATGAATTAACAAAGCAACTACTGTTACATCATAAGCAAAAGATACGTGCCCATGTGTTGTAAAAATGTCAGCTCTATAGCTTCAGCAGATTTCGAGAAAATAATTTAATATTCTGATGATAGGAAGTTGCTCACAAATATCACCTTAAAAGCATAATGCGATAAGAGTTTTGTTATGGTATATTAGTTACACTTAAAACAGACGCAGTACCTAGGTAACTTTGCTTTGTACTATAATATTGTTCTGATTAGTTTATTGATTACTTTTGTAAGGCTAAAGATACCATCAATATAAATTCCAACTTATCATGTCATACTCAATCTCTTTCTTTGGAATATCACTTTCTTTATGAATGATGTGTTTCATCCATTTAATACAGTATAATATTATACTACTATGGATTTTAAGTGAATATTCCTTCTTAACCCTATACTATGTTATTAAGATTTAAAACACAAGTGCAATATTAAGAAATCAGTGTTAGTACTTTTTTTTTACAGACAATATAGATAATATTAAACAGAAAGAAGCCATATAAAAATGACTGACATAAAATTTCACGTTCCGTTTGAAGTTTGTGCACCACTGTTTTCTTAATCCAACAGGTAGATTATTCATATACACAACCCTTCCTCTTTCCATACTTAGCGCTTGCTGCCCGCGCACGACGTCAAGGTCAGAAAAATGCGCTTGCTTTGACATCACTGTGCTGGAAGAAAGGATGTGACTGATTTGACGAAGTTGTCATTTTTTTACTTTTTAAAAAATGTTTTTACACGAAAAACTCAAAACTATAAAACTATTTGAATAGTCTAAATACTCAAGTGTATATATATATATATAATCGTTTACAAGGGGGAGGTAAAGATGAACAGTTTTCGTACGTGAAAACAGTCCGGCAGATGTGCCGTTTTCCCGTTAGGTGCGTTTACATCTTGGCTCGCATACATGTCGTAGAAACTTTCATTTCATACAGAACTGACATCCATGTCCTAATATCAATGCTCTAATATTCCTAAAAATACGAGAAGTTTCGGCAATATTCGCTGCAGCCATAGTTTCACGAGGCCTGTTCCTGTGTAAACTATCTGCCGAGGTTGGGCTCTCATCGACAAGGCGTTTCATCACCCGCCTCCACAAAAAATAGTCCATATCTAGGAGACCGGGCGTGGGCGGTCTGAGATGGCCAATCCAACAATAGGCTTATTGGATTGTTCTCCCGTGCGAAATTCTCTCTCTTTTTTCACTTCACCATCCTTGTGTCATTATGAACGAAATAATTTAATATCCTGTATCTATAAATTGAACAGGAAAAATTTGAAATAGATGCAATATGCTACACCACTTAGAAAATAAGGGAGTACATTGACAGACGGATAGATACAGTAGAAATACTACTTTCGAACACTCGCCTTTTTCCTTCTACATGTTCTCAAAGAAAAATTTAATAAAAATTATATATTTTTTTAAATTTTATTTTGCATGATAGTACTTGAGAGTTGGGTAATTTAATTTGAATTCCATGGATGAGTTGTCGGTTTGGGTTATTGTACAAATCTAAATATCACGGCCCATCTACAACGTGAAGTTAATATAAATCTACAGATTTTAACAGCTTATTCTTGGACAAAGTACAACAAAAAGTTCTAATACCACAGTAGTTCCAAATGAATATTTTTATCAGAAAAAATAATTTTGCCCTAAATGTTAACACTATTTTACAAAAGTACTACCCGTACGATTCACATTATTTTATACTCATCATTAGAAAATCTGATGAATTATTTATTCCTTTACAGTTTTTAAATAAACTGGACTGTTCTTTGTGAATTAAATGAAAAGAATAATACGTGTCGTTATTTCCTTCTATGAGGAAATCTGAATACGGGAGGGAATGCTCCTATTCAAGTCGCAAATCGTAGGTGAGCTGGCGATGCGTAGTTTCCAACTTCCAGTCTAATTTTATAATACTGTATTAACAGTGCACTTAATTACAAAACGCATAAGATTTTTTTTACTTATTTTAATGTATTTGTCCCCTTCAATCTGCACCGTTATAAGTGTCCTACCCTATAGAAAGTCCATGTCTTTGCGTGAATTGAAGTGATAAGGGTGTCAATCCAGAAGGTGAACTACGCAACTAGTCTCAGAATTTGTAACGATAAATAGACAATCTCCTTCTCCTTGCAAAAAATAATTGGTTTACATTCTGCAGAGAAGTATAAAATTAATATAAAAGAAAGAACAGCAGAAAATAAACAGAGTTATTATTCTAGAGTAGTGGAAAAACAGTGGGTTCTTCTTCTTCGATCATAAAGAAAATTGCAGTTATAAAAATTTCGTCGAACAGTAAGGTGACACATGTTTCTTGCACTAGTATCTGTGGGAATGAACAGAAGGGTTCAGAGCCATTGCGGGCCAAGCGCCATTTATTAAAAATGGAGAAAAGAAGGGTTAAAATTAAGTGATTATCATAATTTAACGAAACATATAGCAAGTAAGATGAAGTATGCACATTGAAACTAAATGATATGTCAATCTCCATTAAACTATGGTATTTACTTAACTTTAACCCTTACGTTCTCCGGTTTTAATAAATGGCGCTTGGCCCGTTATGGCTCTGAACCCTTCAACTATTTCATACTTTGTTGAAAGCCTAGGGTTGTCGGAGCAATTGCACAGTGAAAATCTTGAAGGAAACGCGTTTTATTTCTGAGCTTCCTTTTCTTAAGCAGTTTTTTCACTGTTACGTAGAAATTCTTTTCATCCCACAATATCACAGTGCCACTGCGTAGACTACAGGAAAGAGCATATATAAACATACTGCTTATGGTAAAGGACGGGACGGAAATGAACGCATTCATTTTCAGTAATAACTAGCAGCGTCATGCGACCAAAGAGCCAGAACAGTCGATTCACTATCTTCAACTGTTACGTAATAGTAATTCCTCTCTAACTATACTGCATTGTGATAATAACAAAAACATATGGCCACAACCTTTCATTTATGTCCTATTCTTTTCAGTAGGCAAATCCCTCCTCCAGCTCTGAAGTTTATGAAAATGACATTTAACAACTTAAAAGTTACAACAGTCAATGAACTGCATATGTAACATGAGACTATTCAATTAACTGGTCATTTATCAGCTTGCAAGCAGATATTTCTCTAGAGATTTTAAAAGTTTAGGAAATTCATAGGATGACCTTCAGAGCTTGGTTCATTTATTCTGTTGTATCAGAAAGTTTTATTATTATTATTATTATTATTATTATTATTATTATTAATGTTATTCTTATATTATTAACCAGACTTTACCGATAATTTGCAGACAAAATTCGTAAGACCATGTTCATACTGTAGAATGGACCAGAGCAGATAGGCCTACCCAAAGTAAATATTGGGGAACTGAAGTCGGAACAATATTACAAAATCTAAACCATGTTTGTAGTTAATTGTTATTGTATTATCCATTCTCACAATACAACAAATTTCCTCCGCTCGAAGTTAATTTTACTTCTCAATAATATTGTCCATCTTCTGCATCTTCGTCCTTGACTCTATAGTAATTTATTTTTAATCCTACATCGTCCATCAAGTATTCCATAGGTTTCCCATCCTTCTGTACGATAAGCAAAGAATGTTTTATTTTATTTTTTTGTATTCTTAAGAAAAAATATTAAATTTATTAGTGCCTGACTAGGCCTACTTAGGGATTAGGGAAAGGTGGCTATGGCACGTCTGCCAGACTGAGGCCTATTGCGCACCCCGAATTATTGGATGAATGAGAATGAGATGTACCAGCCCACCGGCCGCATGAGACTTCTCACCCGCTTACCCAATGGGTCCCACTACACCTCCTCGCCCTAAACTCATACCGCCAAAGTGATCCATTGCTACAGCCCTTCTAAGGTGTCGAAGCGCCCTTGAAAGTGCTCTTAATCAGGGATTTGGAAAGCAGAAGTATAATATAATATAATATATTAGAAATAATTGTAATATATTGGTGAACGTTATCTTTTATGTAGATTTTTTTAAAATTAAATAGGCCTAGGTATATTTCATTCTACAATATATAAATGAAGTTCAATATCTTCATTTTTGTACTACAGGGGATGTAATTTGTGTGTAATACTGTACACCTACAGGATAAGGAATTTCATCAACAGTAAATTATATCGTTTGAATAGCAGTTCAAAAATAAACTATAAGTAGCAATATTCACAGCATGGTAAAAGAAGTAAATTATTGCGAACCGCATATAATGTACAATCCGAAGAAAACTTACTTTTTAATTTTAGTTGTAAGAAGATTTTAGAATGCTGTGGTCTCTGTTTTATTACTGTCGTCGTCATCATAATTTTCATCATCTTAGTTATGTTCACCACTGTCATCTTTTTCTTAATCATCACCATCATCTTGTTATTCATTTTCTTTTTAACCATCATATCATCATGTTATTCATCAACTTCTTCACAATGTTCTCAAAAATTATCACTATCTTCATTATCATCATCTAAATAATTTTAAACAAGCTGATCCGTTTCAGCGAACAGATAAATGTCATGTTTGAAACATGTTAGAAGTTTTCTTAGTTTTAATTCATTATTATTATTATTATTATTATTATTATTATTATTATTATTATTATTATTATTATTATTATTACTCCAAAATTTGTGGATTCAATCCCGGATGATGGCTGAATTTATTTCGTTACGAAATTTTTCAGAATGACTTCGAGGTGCACTCATCCTCCTGACAAATTGATTACCGGGTTTCCGCCGAGATTAAAAGGAGATCGGAGCGTCATGGGTGCCCTTATGTACCTTAATAGCATGTGAAGGAGATATTACCTCTTCTTCTTCTTCTTCTTCTTCTTCTTCTTCTTCCTCTTCTGCAACTCCAAATTGTGTATAGGTAATCTATATTACTTAATTCTTGCACCATAATGATTTCAATTTATCTTATACGGCCTTTTCCCTATTTCAACTAACAAGAAAGTGGAACCCACTTCACATGGCAGCATTTATATTGGAAATAGAAGAAACGCAATTTCGAAGTCTATCCAAAATGCTTCAAGGTATAAAATTATTCAGTATCCGGCTATAAATTTGCCCTGGATAATACCAACTTCTTTCAAGTCACAAATAATTAGTCAGGCAACCGAGCGAAGTGGCTCATGTGTTCCGCATGGAACTCGCATTCGGAAGGTCCACGGTTCAAACCCCCTGACCGACCAACCTGACTGTGCTTCCATAGTTACTTAGGCAAATACCGAATTAGAATTTTAATTGTCATGGTCCATTTCCCTTCCTCTCCCCTGAAGAAATAAAATTTAGATTTCATATCATATCATTCATCTTCATCATCTCATTTCATAGGCATATTCAGGTCATGAGGTATGTCTTCATCCGCTTACAGTAGGGGCATCCTCTCCGAAACCGTCTCTGGGTTCCAAACCTTCCGCAATATCTACTGCCAGGATTCATTCATTAAACTAATACTTCATTAGATCTAACATTATGTTAAGGTATTTCTAACGTGATCAATAATAATTAGTTATCAACGAAATTACGTTTATTCTTATTATCATTGGAATAACTCTCAAAATTCATACAGTTTTACGATAGTAGCTACTCCCAGTGCACAAGTCTCAGTTAATGTTATTAAAATATATTTAATCAAATTCAAACAGCGAAATTTAATTTTTTCCAGTTGTAAAGTATTCGATACAACAGAAAATAATGGTCATATTACCTGTAAATAAAATAATAAATTGATTTAACAGGAAGTCCGCTTGAAATCAATTTAACTGATAGGCTAAGATTCTAACAGTAAGTACTATAATATCCTTCACTAGACAAAACAGACACAGGTCGAGATACAGTAGATAGAGAACTAAATCGTAAACAACACAGGATTATTAAGTCAGAATTTGAGGAACCTTGGAACAATTTCCTACAACTAACGCAGAATGTTTAAATTGTACGCATACGTCACGCTCCTTCAGTTGTATCCAATTTTCTGAGATAATTTAAAGTGCACCATCATTCGCTTGATATAATTGGCCTTGACAGAGAATAGTACAAATATTCCAGCTCAGAGTTAGCATTCATAACACAGCCTTGGCCAATAGCTCTGGTGCTTGTCAGAGAGGGGTTTACGTAATGTGATATTACAGCAGAAAAGTTCCTCTTCTCAGTCACTTTACGCACGCAGTGTTGAAGGAACGTATCCCCTTATATCCGATACAATATTTACAATTAGCTTTAGTCACTAGGTGAGTAAAATTATTATGTTATAAGTTGTGTGTATGTGGGTTAAAATTTTTCAGTTATTGCCTTGTTCAATCTATAAAACTTTGATAACAACAGGCGTAGCTCAGTTGGCTAAGATGCTTGCCAGCCGATCCGGAGCTGCGTTCAGGCGTGGGTTCGATTCCCGCTTGAGCTGGTTGGGCTTTTTCCGAGGTTTTCCCCAACCGTAAGGCAAATTTCAGGTAATCTAATGCGAATCCTCGGCCTGATCTTGCCAAATATCTTCTCGCTTTCAACAATCCTATCGACGCTAAATAATAATAATAATAATAATAATAATAATAATAATAATAATACTTTATTGCCAGAACAAAGAAACATATTGATTTTTTTATATAAGAACTCTCTAGCACCCCAAGAAAGAGTAAGTTACATACTCGTGCTCAGCGGGCATTCCACACAAGTTGATGTTAAGACATTTTATTGAATAACAGAGTAAAAAGTAATAGAAGAAAAAAAGAAGAAAAAAAATAGATATCGCAATAATTTAACCTTAAATTTTCTCTGTTAACAGCAATTTTTAATAGATTTTTTGAAATAAGGAGCATTAGCAAATTGTATGTTTGGGAATTTATCTATGATCATGTTATAAAGTCTTGGACCGAAGTTGCTACTGTGATTATATGCTACAGTTGTAGTGCATTTAGGAACTGTCAAGCATATGTTGTCATCTTTTGGTTTTATATTTATGTGAATATAAATTAAATATGTTTCGGTTTTTATGTACGAAATTCAGTAATACATTGTTATAAATTTGATGGAAGTCAAATACTTTAAATTCTGAATACAGCAGCTCTCAAGGATAATCAAGAGGTTTATTAGGGCATATTTTTATTATTCTTTTCTATAGCAGAGTTATTGGCATGAACGAGTTTGATGCAGCGTCGTTAAATAACCAAGAAGAAAAAATAAAACTTTGATTGCGAATCAGAGAGTACTTTACTTCAAAACTTATTAATTTCAATTGAGCAAAATTAAGTTTTGCAAAGTTCATTTATTTATGCACTTATCTATTTTATTTATTTATTTATTTATTTATTTATTTATTTATTTATTTATTTATTTATTTATTTATTTATTTATTTATTTATTTATTTATTTATTTATTTATTTATTTATTTATTTATTTATTTATTTATTTATTGTTTGTTTGTTTGTTTGTTTGTCCGTCCTTTCGTTCGTCCATAAGTTTTAAATACTTGTAAATACAGAAACATACAATGTTAAATAACTGCATGTCGACTTCAGTATCACATAAAGCAAGGAGACAGCCGCGTCTATGGCTCAGCGATAGCGGTCAGGGTTCGATTCTGGGTCAGGTCGTGAAGAAATTGACGGTGGACAAAGGCGTTGCCGAGGAGTTTTTCCAGGGTACTCCCGCTTATAACTTTCACTCCACCAACACACTCTATTTCTCTCATTTCATTTATCATCAGTAATCATTCTTAAAAATCGCCTGA
Source organism: Periplaneta americana (assembly GCF_040183065.1). Lineage (NCBI taxonomy): Eukaryota > Metazoa > Arthropoda > Insecta > Blattodea > Blattidae > Periplaneta > Periplaneta americana. The sequence goes on along the minus strand of NC_091125.1, from coordinate 59,487,000 downwards.
GGTGAAATCTTGGGGGAGGGTGGAGATAAGTATGTATTTCCGACGCTGACATTGAAAAGACCGTCCACACCTGTGGAGTAACGGTTAGCGCGTCTGGCCGCGAAACCAGGTGGCCCGGGTTCGATTCCTGGTCGGGGCAAGTATACCTGGTTGAGATCTTTTCCGGGGTTTTCCCTCAACCCAATATGAGCAAATGCTGGGTAACTTTCGGTGCTGGATCCTGGACTCATTTCACCGGCATTATCACCTTCATCTCATTCAGACGCTAAATAACCTAAGCTATTGATAAAGCGTCGTAAAATAACCTACTAAAATTAAAAAAAAAAAATTAGTGGCTTACCACATACTCTTCTAGGATATGAGACTTGGCCCTGTCGGGACTGAGATAGATTGGTTCCACCTGTCAGCATCGAGTTGACGAATGCCACCCGGATCACTTGTTGAGGCCAACAGTATAGCTCAGGCGTTAGCGCGTTGGTTTGAAACTGCGCTCGGATGTGAGTTCTTGATTACCAGGTTGGGTTTGAACTGGTGTTTTTCTAACTGTAAGGCAAATGTCAAATATTCAAATGGCGGATCGTCTGCCTCATCTCGCCAAATACCATTTTGCTATCGCCAATTCAATAAACGATAAATATCCAAGTAGTTGGGTAGTTGGTACAGCATCGTTAAATAAATAACTAAGGAACTACCTGTCGCAGTGAAATAATCATCCCATACACTTAGTACACACAATGGCTTAGATGTATGGATCCATTCAGGATACGTCCCTCGAAAAGCCAGTTAACCAAGGCATGAGAAAGCGAAACTACGTATTAAAATTAACATTTTTTTCGTTTATATTAGTTATTTGTTTCTCACATTGATTATATGTATTTTTTTAATTTATGCTTCTATGTTGCTTGAGCGATATCCTCGCGCCATGTTGACTATATTAACAAGTAAAGAGTGAATTTACAAAAGGGGTTCATTTCTGTATCTTATTAACCAGCAGTTAATTACTGCAAGATACTGGGAAAGATATCAGATTGTTAAATGTACTCACTTCTTGTAGAAGCTGTGCTGTCAGTATTGTCTCTCGGATTTGGTGTACTGCTGACATCTGGAGACAAAGTTTCCGTTGACTGGGTGAAGTTCTTCTTCACAAATTGATGAAATTTCGTGGCGAATGTTTTCTTTTAATTCCCCCTCCTTCTACGGATTAGACTCATACTCTTTATCGTTTAACTTCTCTCACAGATGAAAGTTACAAGATTGAGGTCGGGGGAACGGACTGGCCATTAATTATTATCTATAATTAGCAGGGAACGGATTTATATGGACTAAAAATATATGAAATATGTAAATATATATGTAGTTATTTTTACCAAAATATGGAATTAAATATGGATTTTTACCAAAATATGGAATTAAATATGGACTTAAAATTATAAAAAAATGACTATGTACGTTAAATATTGGTACATTTTAATCAAACTAAACAAAAAATATAATGGACGTACCTTATCTTCCAATGTAGTTTCAACAAAACACAATTTTTATTGTCTGTTACCATAACAATAGGTTACAAACATTTCTTTCAAGTGCTGAAAAGTGAATCTTCTTCTATTGTCTCTGAGGATAGATTTATACTGACTAAAAGAGCGTTCGACGTCACAAGAAGTAACTGGTACATAATTCAATTTCACAATGTCTGCTGGGGATAAGTCCAAGTTAATCTTCACTGTTGATTCACCACTCATCACAGCAACAACCTTTTGTAGTTCTTCATATCCAGGGTTTTTTGAAAGTACAGTGTCCACCTTAGCTCTTACTGCATCTGCAACTTTACCTCTACCACGATTCAGTTGTTCCACAGTACTATTTATAATTTCAAAACTTTCAGATAGTGAAAGGTGCCTATTTTGGAGACTTTTGAGCGTTTTTATGATGCATGAAAATGTATGCTGAATGTGAGCTAAGTCATTCTTCACACTTATGTCACAGGTAACTGTTTTCGCAGTATCAATTGAGACTGCATCTTCAGAGTCCAATGCAAGGAGAACATTGTTAATAGAGTCTATATGTTCGGCATAATATTCAACTGCTTCTAGCCATGTACCCCATCTAGTTAAAATTGGCTTTGGTGGCAATGGAATTTCAGGGTACATTTCTTTCAACACGTTAACTCTACTGGGAGCTTTGAGAAATACTTTTTTCACTGATGAAATCAACAAATCTACTTTAGGGAAATTGTTTCTGACCACTTCTGCCACACGATGAAATGCATGCGCCACACAAGTAAAATGAGTCAATTTAGGATATACAACAGATAATGCTTGTCCAGCTTTGACCATATAAGGGGCAGCATCGCTAATAAAGAATAACACATTATCGTACATAATACCCTTTGGCCACAGGATACCCATAGCTTCGTTGAACAGTTTAACTATAGTTTTGTTATTGCACTTTTCTAGAACATCACAATGTAAAAGAATTCGTTCAGAATATTGTTCACTTAACAAACCGATAACTACATTACCAACAAGTCTACCTTCTTTGTCGGGAGTCTCATCAATGGAAACCCAAATTGAACTATCTTTAATTTCATCTCTTATCTTCTGTATTGTCTCATCGTAGATGGATGGAGCATACGTCTTCCTAAGTGTTGACTCATCCGGGATTGTATGTTGAGTATATTTTTCAAGGAATTCCCTGAAGACCTTATTCTTTAGTTTGTAGAGAGGAATATCAGCAGAGATGAGAGAACAGATGTTAAACTCAGATCTTACATTCGATGTTGTTGGTTGTGTTAAAAACAATTGTCTCTGCTTGGAATTTAGTTGTTTGTTGGCCTGATGTTTACTAGTTGTAATGTGTTGTTGCACCAGGAACTTTTGTGTAGATGATACTGCACACTGACACAAATTACAAAATAATATTTTATTGTCAGTTGATAAACCATCTTCTTTAAATTCTGAAATGTAACTTGTTAGTTTTGATTTTAAATTGACTGAATGACGTACTTTTGGCATATTTACCGTCTTTATAGTATGATTTACAAAACTGAACCTATGTGTACTCTGACTGGCATTTAACTGTTGAGCTGCACAACTGAAGTCTGTTAAAAATTTTAAATTAAATTAATACAGTTTTGTAACTTACTTTCCCATTGTTGATAGGACTGCTAATTTTCAAATAACTCTGATGTTAAAGGGATTACTGAACATGTGTTTAAATCTCTATTGTTGAAATGTATTTTTAAAAGTTAATGGAATTTTGTTTTGTTTTATTGTTAAACCTAATATAATATGGACTGTTTTATATGAAATATGGAAAATATATGGAAATTAACGAAAATATGTACTAAACTCTAAAATATGGAAAAATATGGAAAATAAAAGTAGGATTTTTCAACCCTACACATTGTGAAACATAAAGATAATGCAAAATATAAATTATATTAGCTTTATAAGTAAATATGTATTTACATATAAATCCTTTCCCTGATAATTAGTAATTACTCTATCCTGAATAACTTCAAGTTTAACATCCTTAGATTCAACTGCAGTACGTACCGTCGCTATTACGGTACTTTCTTTCTCGTCAGTTCGCCTAGAGCCGGATATACACGGCAAACACCTGGGCCAATGCGAGATTGACTGCAGTTAGTGGATAGTGAAATTTTCGCACCTCTTACCTAAATTCACTCAGTATTTCCACTACATGCTGTTGGTTAACAATAAAAGTGTTAGGACTAGGGTGACCAGACGTTCTCTTTTGTCCGGACATGTCCTCCTTTTTAGACCTTTGTCCGGGGTCCGGGCGGATTTTAAAAAATTCAAGAAATGTCCCCCTTTTCGTAACTTGTATGCCTGATATTTTGAAATTATCTGGTTTGCCACATTTTTCAAGTAACTTTCCTGTAGGTGGCAGCAGCATCGACGGAATATACTCTTTGCCAATGATCATAATAACTGTCTTTGCTCCCCCTTGTTATTGTCGTTGCTCACAGGTAGCTAGTAAATCGAGAGATCGAGATGCGAATTTATATCTAAAAAGATATTTTCTGTCCTCTTTAATAATTATAGTTTCCTTGACTTTCATATGTAGCTAAATGTAAAATCATTATTACTAAGTTTTAGTCCACACCTGTGGAGTAACGGTCAGTGCGTCTGGCTGCGAAACCAGGTGGCCCGGGTTCGAATCCCGGTCGGGGCAAGTTACCTGGTTGAGGTTTTTTTCGGGGTTTTCCCTCAACCCAATACGAGTAAATGCTGGGTAACTTTCGGTGCTGGACCCCGGACTCATTTCACCGGCATTATCACCTTCATTTCATTCAGAAGCTAAATAACCTGAGATGTTGATACAGCGTCGTAAAATAACCCAATAAAATAAAATAATAAAAACTAAGTTTTATTGTAATTATTTTGTAATAAAATAGATATTAAAACACTTTTAAGTATGATATAAGCCTAAATCTGTACCGTAAATATTTTGTAATAAAATAGATATTGACGTAATTTAAAGTATAATATAGGTCTACGACTAAATCGAAGCACATATTTTCTATCCTCTTTTTTCGAACAATGTCCTCCTTTTTGAAGCTTTGTGTCCTCTTTTTTATCGATAAAAATCAGTCAAAAGTGAAATATTTGGAAATTGATAATGATGTTGATTAGGCCTAATATAAAACATGGCGGTATGGTGGCAGTGATGTGTTAATAATTTTAAATAACTTTTCTGAATAATAACCGTGAAATACCTACACTACACTAAAATATCCAACTAAAATAATTCAGCTTGTATTAATTTAATATGAACTTGGATTCTTTTCATTTCTTTTGCATAGGCCTACTTGTTATTTGTTTCTTCATATTTCTCTTCACAGAAGGAGAATAAAAATGCCGGCAGAAACACTGAAAGACATACCGGACTGGTTAAACAAGAGGTTTCTTGAAACTGCACTAAGATCTGGAGAGTGTGATCGAAACATAACAGTGACCTCTATGGAATTTGCACGTGCAACAGCAAATGGTGACAATTATTTGAGTATCATGTACAGAGCAAATTTGAAGATCGTTCGAGAGAATAACCGCCGTTCTGGAGAAGAAGAAATATCACTCGTAATAAAATGTACTCCATTGGAAGTTAATGTAAGAAAAGTAAGTAACACGTTTATAATTTAAAATATTTCAACAATATTAATATATGCAGTCAATGTTGTCGGTTTACATTTATTTCTTATGTAAACAAGTGGAAATAATGTTTAAATTTAATGAAATACTTAAGAATACATATGATAAGACTTTCTTGTGTTAAATTCTAACGTACCGTTTTACATGTTTCGACCTTTTATGAGTCATCCTCAGAACTGGTCGTTGTTAGTCTTGGCGCCTCTTGTTTTGTTTACTGTGAGGGTGTGTTCGTGTGGTATAATGTAGAGTCAAAGAGTGTGTGTGTTCTGAAATTGAGTTGTGTGTTGAGAATTTGTGTTTTTTTCTTATTTTCAGATTGCCACAGAGTTAGGAATTTTTGAAAGAGAGACCCAAGTCTTTATAGTTGTGCTGCCAGAAATGTTCAGACTTCTCGATGAAGCTTCCCCTGGAAGCTTCCAACCATTTGGAGCGAAATGTGTGTACCATGAACTTCTGCCTGAAACTTGTATAATCGTCCTCGAAGACCTCAAGAAGCAGGGTTTCACGATGGCTCAGAGGCATTCTGGTCTCGACCTAGAGCACTCGCTCCTCGTAATCAGAACTCTGGCGCGATTCCATGCAGCGTCGGTCGCTCTCCATCAGAGGGATCCCGGCTACGTGAAGCCCTTCGACCAGAGAGCGGGCGCTGATAATGAAGAGCAGAGAAATAGTATGGATGATTTCTTTAGTTGTGTCTTAAGAAATCTGGCTGACGAAGTAGAGGAGATGCCAGACTTTAAGGACCTGTATTCAGAAAAGCTGCGAAAATTATCAAATAATATCAGGAATAAAATATACGACGTTTCAGAAAGAAAAGATGATGAGTTTAATGTGCTTACGCATGGTGACATCTGGATCAACAATGTGATGTTTCAGTACGATGAGTCTACCAAAAAACTTAAAGATTTAAGGTACGTACGTGATGCTACTCATAATATACTATGCATTTAATAAAAGTATATTAATTTAAATTTCAAGTACTGCTAGTCTATCATAGTACTGGACTAGCTACATTTTTAATATTCAGTCTTGATTCACACACTTTTAATTTAACACTTGTATATTACTAATGATAATATTAAAACTTGTTAAAGTAACGACTTTTGATACTGCACTGTGTTAACTAATAGAAACTTATTAAGGTACTTTACCTTTGTGGCTAGTTTCGGAGTGGTTTATCGCCATTATCAAACATTCTAAAATGGCGGAAACCCACGCCTGAACTAATAAAGTGAAGTACCTTACGAAGTTTCTGTTAGTTAACACAATGTAGTATCATAAGTTGTTAATTTAACAAGTTTTAACATTTTATTTCATTTGTGAATTTTCAAGCCTATTATTACAAAATAACAGTAAAATAGTTTTACATACATGAATATTGGGACAGTACATTTTATAAAAGTATAGAGTCACATCCGAAGATTGGAATTCAATTTGTGTATTAAGTTTTAATCAAATCATATCTGTGCACATTTTTCAGTACTGATTAAAAATGTATCTGTATTTAGTAAGTTTCCTGTTTTGTTCATTAACATATTTTCTTTAACATTTCTGAATTGAAATTTTCCATTAAAATTTGCAACTTCACATGACTGTTAACAAATGATAGGAACGTGTACATAAAAAAAAATATCGCTTATTTACTATTATTGTAATCGTGCATTTCAAGTTTGAGGAAGTTCATACAAAGGAAAGTGTTGTTTAATTGTTTTATTTACACAGAATGACGCAATGATAAAGTGGTTGAAATACTCTCTTTATGGGTTTATAATATAATAGAAGCATTGAAAAAATGTTTGCATTCACCTTCCACAATACTCAAACGTGACATCAAAGACAAACTAAAAAATATTTTAAGCACATGACTTTCTACCTGCAAAGTATTTGAAAGTATATAGTCAGCCGGTTTGTAACTAAAATAGTTTTAAGGTAATATTTTTTTTTTTAATTTAAGACACAATTACGCTTACAAAAATACAAATAAGCGAAAGAAATTCGTGAAAAATGACTAGTCTGCTAAATCGTTAACAGACAGCGAAGTTCAGTCGGCTAAGGTGCTTGTCTGCCGATCCAGAGTTGCGCTCGAACACGGGTTCGATTCCTGCTTGGTTGATTACTTGGTTGGGGTTTATCCAAGGTTTTCCCCAACCGTAAGGCGAATGTCAAGTAATCTATGGCGAATTCTCGGCCTCATCTCGCTATATCCAATTCCATCGACTCTAAATAATTTAGTAGTTGATACATAGTCGTTAAGTAACCAACTAAAGAAAAAGAGTTTATTTACAAAACTTTTCCAAATTAAATTTTGTGGGCTTTTGTCAAATTTTCTTTTGTCACACTTTTCGGCAACCTTTATATTTTATGTATTACGTTGTAAATAATAATAATAATAATAATAATAATAATAATCATCATCATCATCATCATCAACATCAATAATAAACATTACTTATTTTTCAACTTACTACAATCATACCGATCTACATGTTGACTTGATTTTATTCAATGAGGACGGCGAGGCCTCATATATGAACATATATGTATATATGAATATATATATATATATATATATATATATATATATATATATATTACTACCACACTACACATAGTGTAGCTATCCTAAGATTGATATAGTAACAATAAGACTACTTTCTTCTTTCGCTGGTTCAAGTCCTGAAGTCAATTTTCTCACGAAATTTCTGGCAATGTATGGGACCTGTGCCCACCGAACTTCATGATGAGTTTAAGGAGATATAGGGCGTAATAAATAACGAAATCTGGTTACGTAAGAGAGTTCTAACTGCTGAGAGATCATCGTGCTGATCGCATGTTTCACCTTACTGTTTGGAAGATCGTTCACGTCTGATGAGGCATTATTTGCGGCGAAAAATTCGCGCCGACACTGGAGATCGAACCAGGAATCTTCAATTCTACGTACTGGGTGCTCTACCACTAAACTACGCCTAGGCTCCATCCACAGCACCGGATCGAACTCCTCTCCTTAGTTTTCCCCTTCAAATAACTCAGTTACGCGTTTTATTATGTATCTGTGCTCTCGGCCTCTGATCATGCGCGGTGACCTGTATCTGGAACTTTGACTATTCCAGCAACCAAATCATTCTTTGGGTAACAGTAATTACATTATTTCTTGATTTCAGAGAAAAATTGATGAAACTTATCGAACAACATTTCTCTGACTGCACAGAATAGCGCGGAATAATATTCGGACTAAATGCGATCGTAATTTTTAACATAATATGATATTACTCCCTGTCGTATTAACATATGAGAAGATATTACTCTCTGTCTTCAGGTCGGAAACCCGGATTGTATTACAGAATTTATGATGGACAAGGATAGTATTGGGACAGTTTTATTTTTTTAATATTTCAATTCCTCCTGAAATCGCGGCATTATTTCACTTCTGCGTCGCCTCATGTTTTCAAAAAAAAGTGAGTTTGAATGAAACAAAATTCCCAAGAAAGAAGTAACTATCATGATTTGCCTGATGTGGATTCAACCACGTACAGATCTCATTAAACATTTACAACCAGAAATATACTTATGCTGCCAACAGAGTACTGATTGGATTTCAATTCCCTGTTCCAAGTTTATGACTGCATGGACTTTCCCTCCATCCCACCTGCCTTCAATATGTATACACCAGCCTGTTTTCATAAGGTAGATGCGATGTAAATAGAACCTTTACAACATAACGGTTGAGTAATTGTCGACACAATTGACATTGACTTTGGATGAAGGTTAGAGCTTTCTGCTCTCGTGTTAGTACTTTATTTTTCTACTTAAACCAACGAAAATTTACGTGAAACAAGGTGCAATAATGCATTGAATGTTTTTATTTATTTATTTATTTATTTATTTATTTATTTATTTATTTATTTATTTATTTATTTATTTATTTATTTATTTATTTATTTATTTATTTATTTATTTGTTTGTTTGTTTGTTTGTTTGTTTGTTTGTTTGTTTGTTTGTTTGTTTGTTTGTTTGTTTATTTGTTTATTTATTTATTTATTTATTCATTCATTCATTCATTTGTGTGTTTGTTTGTTTATTTACTTACTTACTTGTTTATTTATTTATTTAGTTATTCTGACTGCCACTTTACCGGAAGAATGGAAAAATAGTGTAATTATTCCCATATATAAAACAGGAGATAAACAGAATGTTGAAAACTATAGAGGGATTAGTATCCTCAACACATGTTATAAGATATTTAGTAGGATTTTAAATGAAAAATTAAAAAAACATGCTGAAACTTTCCTTCTGGAGTGTCAAAATGGCTTTAGAAAAGGAAGATCATGTGTAGATCTATTATTTAGTATGAAACTATTGTTAGAAAAAAGAAGAGAATTTAATTTAGAAACCCATATAGCTTTTATTGATTTTGTGAAAGCTTTTGATAAAGTCCGAAGAGACCTTTTATTCGACATATTACAAGAAAAAAATATTCCAAATTTGCTATTGCAAAATATAATAGAAATCTACACAGACAGCAAAATAAGTGTGAAAATAAATAACTGTATATCCGAAAGAAAATTAGTTAATAATGGAGTTCGACAAGGTTGTCCACTATCACCAACTTTATTTAATATTTATATAAATGAAATTATTTTAAAATGGAACCAAATCTACACATCAGGAATCAAAATAACCAGTGCTCTAACATTAAATACCTTACTCTATGCCGATGATCAAGTCATAATTTCCAATTCAGAGGATAATTTACAAAGAGGATTGTATACATTAAATAAAATATTAAAAGATTTTGAGATGGAAATTTCAGCACAAAAATCAAAAGTATATATAAATTAATTAGGTTTTTAGGACAAGACCCAGTCAGAAGTAAGATAATACACAATAACCAATGCCTCGAACAAGTGCAAAATTTCAATTATCTGGGTTGTGAAATATCTTATCAAAATGAAAAAGATGTGAACAAGAAAATTACCAAATTTACACAAATTCTAGGAATAATAAACAATGCATTAAAAGCTAAATTAGTACAAAAATCTACAAGAATAAAAATATGTAATACATTAGCATTACCCACCCTTTTATACGGAAGCGAGATTTGGTCATTAAAGAAAAAACACATGAACAGAATCAAAGCAACGGAAATGAAATTTTTGAGGAGGACAGCAGGATATACTCTTTTAGACCGAAAAAGGAATGAAGAAATTTTAGAACAATTAGAAGTAGAGTCAGTAGAAGAAAAAATCAGCAGATACAAATTCAATTGGCTAGATCATGTAAGAAGAATGGAAAATTCAAGAATCCCAAAAATTATGATGCAATATAAACCTAGAGGACATCGTCGACCAGGAAGACCTTTAAGAAGACTGCTAGATGGGGCCGAAACAGGTCTACAGAGGCCTAATTCGTGAAGGATGATGACGATGAGTTATTCTGACAGGATTAAGGCCATAAGGCCTTCTTTTCCATCCTACCAGATAGCACATATAAATACAAAAAAGGAATACAAACACTGATGAAAATAATACAAATTAAATTAAAACACTTTTATTATTTCATAAGAAAATAAAAATATGTGTATAATCTGAAAATATGAATTTTTCATTATATTTCAAATTAAAATATTAAAGTGTTAATGTGCTATAATTTATTTCGTTGTTTTCACAAAATGATCTGTTTTTATCATGTCTCTCTATCGCTCACAGAGATGTATTCTAAACTATTACAATAATTTTTATCTATATTTTGCCCCTGTATACCTAATCCATACGTGAATTATGTGGAATGAACACAAATATTTTATTATTAAATAATTTCTATTTAAAAATTAGTTCAAATTGGCAATTTATTTACATTAGACTTCAACTTTATTCTTGTATTTTTCTTCCTCTGTAAGACAAATTAAAATGCATAAAACCGATATCTAGTTACAGAAGTTAATTGCTAGGTACAGAATTATACATCCAAATTGATAACAACTTCAAACACTTAATGATTGAAGGAGATATAAATTAATTAGGTTTAAAAACTAATGGAACCACATCCATTAAGGAGATGGAGCAAGCAGCGTTGTTTGTACACAGTTATATTTCTCCGTCAACTATAAATAAGATTTTAAAAGTATCGGTTATCGCCCGTATCAGAAAGCTTATTGCTGAATGTCGGGTTGCTGAATGTCTGCTGAAATGCAGATAGGAAACTATGTTCAGTTATTGTGTATTGCGCACCTGTAAAACACTCTTGTCAAACTCAAGAATTTTGGGTTTCTGTACTAGACATTGGTAATGGGAGACCCATATGTGGCTACGTAAGAGATACAGGAAGGGGATAAAGTATAAGAGGAGGGGTGGACGAGGCGGTAGGGCCTATATAAACTTGAACAGACAGTACAGGATGTAACAAAAAAAAGTTCGGCCAAACTTTCAGGAAACATTCCTCACATATAGAAGACGAAAATATGTTATGTAGATATGGTTCCGCAAACGCTTTATTTCCATGTTATAACGCATTTTTTACAACCCTTCATAATACATTAATCATGGGAAACACACAGGAACAGAACGTACCAGCATACCACATGAAAATCTGTCGTGCATGAAGTGTTTATAGCCTATGGAAATAAAGCGTTTACGGAACCATGTCCATTTAACGTATTTTCTTCTTCTACGTGTGAGGAATGTTTCCTGAAAGTTTGATCGTAACTTTTTGTTACACCCTGTATACTAATTACCATCCTGGCTAAGATTTTCTCATGGTTTTCATAAGGCGCTAAGACAAATGTCGGGATGAGCCCTAAAAGAAACGGACCACGGACCTACATCTCCTTCCCCATAAAGATTCTTGTATTTTTTCACCATAATTTTTCGACATAGGTACACTGACTTAGCTTTTATATATTACTCTATTACATGAGCGAGTTTACTCGACTCCTACTTGCACTGCGAAAGGACACTGTACCTTTCAACGTACAGACTTACAAGTCCCGGTGCTTCTTCCGGCGGTCTTGGCTTAGCTTCGAACATCACTCCTGTTACATGAACGAGTTTACTTGACTTCACTGGCACTGCGAAAGGACGCAGCATCTTTCAATGTGCACAGTTATAACTTCCTGCGTTTCTCTTTCCGATCTTGCAGTCAGTTTCTCCACCGTCCCCCTCCCCCTGTATGTGGTAGTTATTAAGTTACGTCCATTTTCGGCAATTTTCCCTTCTAAATTTCCTAGAGCTGTTTCAGTCGAGCACGAAACTCGAAGTGAGACAAGTAATCAACAGACTTGGAGCCCATGTATTCAGTTTTCATCAGCCCCCAAACTCCCTTGCAAGGACGCGTTTTCGTAAACCTTTTAATGTTTCTCCTCCAATTCCCCCTTTTCATTCATTCTACCTTCATTCATTCATATATAATTGCACAAACGTGATGACACACTGTAGTGGGCGACAGAAATGTGAACTTCAAGAACAAATATTACCTCTCTACCTATTTCAGTGCAAGCTATGCAAGCCCTTGCACACAATGTACATACAACAATACGTATGTATGTATGTATGTATGTATGTATGTATGTATGTATGTATGTATGTATGTATGTATGTATGTATGTATGTATGTATGCATGTAATGTATGTATATATGTATGTATGTGTGTATGTATGTTTGTATGTATGTATGTATGTACAGTGGAATCCCTCTGTTGGAATCTGTTGTTACGGAAACTTCTAATTTGGAAAGCTAGCTGACTCCGCTCACTACAGGAACACCACTCAATACGTTACTGATGCTGTAAGGCGATCGCTTTGTTCATGCTTGACATTGGCATCAAAAGATACAATAAAGAAGAAGAAAGAAATTTATTTTCGCCTATACATGAAAATACAAATTTAAAATAAATATGAATGATTTTAGCATCTAAATATGTACACATTCAAATACAAAGAAAAGAATTTTAGTGACACACACAAATATAAGAGTAAATAATTACAGTGGGAACTTCTCTAAATAAAAGAATTGTTTTAACATTAACGACAAAGATATTCTTAACTCATTTAGATTCATACGCTTTCATAATACATACTTCATTCAGACAAAAAATTAGGTTGGAACTTGTAGGGAATCTGCTGTGTGGTCCTTCCAACGCTTAAAGACAAGTATGTACAGTGTCTGTACTCACCCAGCTGCTTACATCACGTCCTCTCTCTACGAATCACCGAGTTTTGTCGCTCGGCAGTGGTTGCACCGCTGAGGTAGGGGCGCATACAGAAGACCAGTAATGTAGTACACAGTACGTACAAATGTATTAGATGACCTTTGATTGGCTAATAGTTTTTACCCCCTTTTATGAAAACGAAGGGACTCCACTATATGTATGTATGTATGTATGTATGTATGTATGTATGTATGTATGTATTGTGCGACCAAGCGTCCAGCCATATCGGGGAAATACTGAACTAAACTTCTTACGTCCACATGCATCAGTAGAGGTGAACGATCATCCAACAGAACAGGGAAACGTGTAGTCGGCACGATGTTGTAGCCGGTTTCTTCCGACTATACTTCGCTACCTATCGCCACTCCCCAAATTCATCTTAATGCTGAGTGGACACCGGTCCTATACAGTAGCCGAAATTTCAAGATAAAATTCCTTCCCCATGAAGATTCTAACCAGCACTCATTCCGTAACGCGAGTCCAGGCATGAATCCTTAAATCATGACGCTTCGGCACGGGACTTTATACTTTGACTCTGGAATAATGTTTAAAGTTTACATGAAATATTTCGCGAAAGAGATGTAGGCCTAATATTAAATAAATATTATATAAATCATTATATATTATGTATAATAATATATAAAAAATATAGTGTATAATATTATATAAATAATATTAAATAAATAACTATGTAGTACAGCGTAAATTTTAACTCATATTTTCTGTATTCACAATTCAACTTTAATTAAGCTTAAAATGAAAAAATATGTATAGGCTACTGTAGTTCAGGTAGGGATAATCATTTAACACTTAGTTATTCACGTTTTTCTGTTTTTCTTGGAAAGATTCAGTTTACACTAGTAATGGGCCCTGAATTATATATCCAATTGCTTTGTCAATAAGTATGATATATATTGATTTACTCATTTTTTATATACTTAAATATATAGTATGTGTATTTTTCTAGGTTTGTGGACTTCCAGCTGAGTCACTGGACCTCTCCAGCGATAGACTTGCATTACTTTTTGTTTACCAGTCCCAATTTGGATTTATGGGACAAACACGATTTCTTTATAGAGGAGTATCACAAGACTCTAGGCGATACTCTGAAGTTATTTGACCTGGAACACCTGCATCCCTCTCTAGAGGAACTGCACAGGCAGTTGGAGGACAGATCGTTCTACATCATATTCTCGACGGTGGTAATACTTCCCATCATACTCACAGATCCTGACCAGCCCATGAAGCTAAATGAAATCCTCGAACAAAGTGAAGTCTCGAAGCAAAATCTGCAGTTTAGCGATACCTACAGAAGCGCTATCAGGAAATTTCTACCTATATTTGATGCAAAGGGACTGTTATAAAAGTTATTACAGAAAAAAATAAATTAGCAAAGATGTGTCACAAAAGAGGGAACAAAAATGTTGTTTTCCTATTTAAATACTGAAAACATTGTATTAATATACAATTACGTCTCTGTTATTTTCATTTTTATTTACTTCTTTGAATAAAATTTAGTATTAGCTAAAACAATATAACAGAAGTCTGATCTGTTAAAATATTTTCATTGTTGTCAAATTTCAGTGTAAGTAGTCAACTGGGATCAAAATATTTTTAAACTTCCTCTACTTCTTTTAAACACAAATATTTGAGGTAGATATTTAATTTCATTTTTATTTGATTTTATTTATTTATTCCATAGGTCTTACATCAGTATGGTAGCTTTAAATTGTGGAAGAATTAAAAAATTATACAAAAATATACAATACAGTAGCAAACCAGATTAATTCAATTTAAAAGAATAGTTGAGAAGCTTTTGTCATCTAGCCTTCTGTTAAAAAATCTGGAAGTTAGAATTTATAAAACAGTTATATTACCGGTTGTTCTGTATGGTTGTGAAACTTGGACTCTCACTTTGAGAGAGGAACAGAGATTAAGGGTATTTGAGAATAAGGTGCTTAGGAAAATATTTGGGGCTAAGAGGGATGAAGTTACAGGAGAATGGAGAAAGTTACACAACGGAGAGCTGCACGCATTGTATACTTCACCTGACAAAATTAGGAACATAAAATCCAGACGTTTGAGATGGGCAGGACATGTAGCACGTATGGGCGATTCCAAAAAATGCATATAGAGTGTTAATTGGGAGACCGGAGGGAAAAAGACCTTTGGGGAGGCCGAGACGTAGGTGGGAAGATAATATTAAAATGGATTTGAGGGAGGTGGGATATGATGGTAGAGACTGGATTAATCTTGCTCAGGATAGGGACCAATGGCGGGCTTATGTGAGGGCGGCAATGAACCTCCGGGTTCCTTAAAAGCCAGTAAGTAAGTAAGTAAACAATTTATCACCTGACGAGAAGGTATGATTATGGGTAAATTTTGTTAATTCTCTTCTGAACCTTTTCTCTTGGACTTAAGAAAATTGGACATTGCACTGAAGACTGTAGTAGACCTATATGAATTGTGAACTCCAATTTTAAAACAGCTGAGATTAACACAGGTAAATGGAGATTTGATTTGTGTCTTGTATTAAATTTATGAATGTTTTGATTAATATTAAATTTATCCTGGTTTTTAAATTTTGAAAAATCCTTTTACATACGGTCATTTATACACACTTGTCATTATCCTTAGAGTTTTATTTTGTAAAGCAAAAATGTATTTACTATGATGTACCGAAGTACATATGGAGTTTCAGTGCTGTAATTCTGCATTTGCACACAGTGAAGAGTCAGTAGAAAGAAGAAAAAAATTATTCTCTCCGACACTGGGACTCGAACCCTGGTTTCTATCTTTACTTGCTGGCTCTTTATCTACTATCCACACCAGATTCAAGTCCCGATGCCGGATTAACTCTCTCTCTCTTGTGTAAGTTCATCTACTGTGTTCCCTTTTGTTGGCCTACCCCCGTGTACCGTGTCGCAGTGTCACAGAATATGTGACAGTAGATACAATGTCCAACCACAAGTACAGAGGTGCACTCATTACGAGTGACTGAATAGCCGGGATCCAACGGAACATGGCGCCGTCTTGAATCACAAGTGATTACTTACGCTTTATCATATTACTATGAAGCTGGAAACTCGGGTTCGAGTCCCGGTGCCAGAGAGAATTTTTCTTCATTCTACCGATTCTTCACAAAAATGTATTTAGTGTCAGGTGAGTTGCTCCAGAATATAAATCCATGTTTCGTTATATATAATGAACATAGCTATGCAACTTATGCCAATTTAAACGTGTTTATATTGCCAACAGAAGGTAAGGATCTTAATGCATAACAGCAGAGTTCAATAATTTAGGAGAACATATTAGGTGTTTTGTAAGAGAAGGGCGAGCCCGCCAAGGGTCGAATTTTATGTTTTTTTCTCCTCCGAATATTTAAGACACACATCTGCAACTTAAGCCTGGCAGACGTTGACGGACTCACCCTTACTATATAGAGATTACCATTGTTTGTAAGGTTGAAGAAACTGCGTAGTCTGTGACAGGTTCATAATATTCATGTACGAGAAGGGCGAATACGCCACTCCGCCTGAAGGCGCGCGCCATTCATTGTCTCAGTGTTGTTGTAACCACACAGACGAATACAACCGTAGTGAGGAATCACATGTATTTATGGACATTGTAATAGCTTAGTATGAGTAATAGTGACAGTGATAATGAGGCAGACATATCTGGTTATTGTAGAAAACATCAGAGGAATGTTGAAAAATGGATAAACTTACAAGCAAAGATTAAAAGGAACAAAGGTGAATCGTACATTAGTACGAAAACATCTCCACATGTGCAAGCTCGTGGTATAGGCCGCCATGTAATACAACCTGTATTTCGTAATTTCTGAGAGTTGGGTGATTATGATCTCCAGAATGCCTATATTTCTAAGCCCGTAACCAGTGTTGATGTGAACAGATGTCGCATTAACAGGCAGACCTCTCTCAGCTGGTTTTGCCAAAGAGGTACTATGTCACTCCAATAAAGCTCACTTCTGATAAAGTAAAGGATCTGGAAGCTCTCATCTATGTGCCACAGAACGTTTCTGAATGACGTAATCAGCAAACAAAACGTGCAACTAGCAGTGACCGACTCAGAGGAACATCTTCATGAAAATGATGTAATGGATTATTAGCACCTCTGTTCCCAGAACAAGTGAGACTGCTTTTGATAGCAAGTGTAATAACATGACAGGCATCTACTTATTTTTGTTTATTAATAATTTCAGACACTTTATAAATATCACATCACAGTGCAATTAAGGGTTTTTATTTATTATTATTATTTTATTATTATTATTATTATTATTATTATTATTATTATTATTATTATTATTATTAATGTCTGCTACTATTCAGTTCATTCTACGCCCTTTGCTTTTTCTAATATACTGTTTTCAAATTATTCCCATAATATGGATGAATGTATAATGTCATCTAATATCACTATTAAGTTGGAATATTAAATTGGACATTTAATTGCAATTTATCAATAAAGGTATTCGTTTTTCAGTGTACAAAGTAATTATCATTATTTACAGACGTGTCCTTGGCGGCTTCGCCCTTATCTCGTTTACAGGTAAAATACTTTGAACATCGATTATCTCTACAGGTACATTTGGCGGGTTCGCCCTTCTCTTACGGAACTCCTCTTATGTTTTACGTGTATTTTCAAGTTAAAGTGATTATCCAATTCAAAACAAGAAACTGAATTTAATATATTAATAAATTGTGTAATATATATGGCAGACTTCATCAATACCTTATTCACCAGTAAATACAAATGATCTTGTGTCCAGTATGATGTATGATGTGAGGGATTTTATGAGAAGAAAAATCTTACCATATCTTCTTTAGGAAAGAAAATGATCTGTTGGTCTCATATCTTGAACAAAATAACCCATAACCGTTTTCTCGTCTAAGTTTCTCCTTCTCGTGGATAGAAGTCTTTGCAGACCTCTGAAGTGGGAGTACTCTGATGCATGAATCACAAGTTGAAAATCAGGTCTTATTAAGATCCTGAAATGATTTAAACTTGATTAAGCCATAGAATTGAGTTAAGAGTGTTAAATATTCAAAGGCGTACTTCTTTCTTCTTCTATGACACTATAGTCCTTTCAGTATAACCTTGGTTTCCCTAATGACAGCCTTCCAATCAAACCGATTCTATGCTTTCAATCTCCATCTTTTAACCCCAGTTTCCTTCATATCAGTTTGGACATCATCAAAGCAGCATAGTTTAGGTATTTCAACTTTTTCTCTTGATCCAATTATTTTAGCATCCAAGAAGTTTTTGGTGTTCTACCTTCCTTCATCCTCACCACATGGCCACTGAGTTCAATGTCAGCGATGATATCTGTATCTGTGTATATACATATTTTTAATCACCAAATTGGTTTGATTACGCCATAGACCTACACAATTTTCAAAAACTGGGCCTTAAATCTTACTGAGATCCACCGGCGTAACTCAGTGGGCTAAGGCGTTTGTCTGCCGATTCGGAGTTGCGCTCGGACGCGGGTTCGATTTTCACTTGGGCTGATTACTTGGTTGGGTTTTTTCAGAGTTTCCCCAACCGTAAAGCGAATGTCAGGTAACCTATAGCGAATTCTCGGCCTCATCTCGCCAAATATTATCTCGCTATAACCAATACCATCGACGCTAAATAACCTAGTAGTTGATACAGCGTCGTTAAATAACCAAGTACAAAAACTTTCTGAGTACCAGATTTAACCTTTCTAGAGATACTCCAAGTTTCGCTGTCATATACCACAATAGGTTTGATTATGGTTCTGTATGGGTTTATTTTAATTTCTTTTTAGATATCTTATGTATTTAGCTTCCATGATGTTATCTCATGCTCGCAGACAACAATTTGCTACAGCAATTTTCTCGTGTATAGGTATATCTACGAGGGAGAGTTAATAAATTGTTTTATTAATTTAATATGTACAATAATACTACAAACACTTCATCACTTTTCAACATAGTCCCAACTATGTTCAATGCAAGTATTCCTGTTACACTATGTTAAAAGTGATGAAGTATTTGTAGTCTTATTATACATATTCAATTAATAAAACAATTATTAAGGTTAATTTTTGACTCTCCCTCGTATAATTATGTCATTATTATTTATGACTACTAACCTCAGAGGCATACAAAAATCCAATATTCTGACACGCATGGGGATTAATTTCTCAATTAAAATATGTACAGTATAATCCATTTATGAAGAAGTTTGAATAACCTGACCACGTTATCATAGCTGTTGACATTGCTAATTGTATCAGGATAATTTATTTTTTTAATATTTTAGGTGTGCACCTTATGCCTAATACGCTTGAAGAAGAAAAAGATGAAATGAGTTAAGTGTGATATTATTCCGTATAGTTTTCATTTAATGTTCTACCTGAGAAAAACATAATATGCTGTATATATCGTACTATGATTTCGATTCTTCCTGTAAAATTTCGTGAGGAGTATATGTACCTGTGGGCCTATTTGAAGATCGGTGTAAGACTGGTTGCAATGAAGAATATTTGGATATTGATGGGGCTTACATTATTGTGGATTTACTATATACGGAACACAGACCTCAGGAGATAGAGACGAATGAATCATCACGAAATGGTTACAGTGTTACACACTGCTCGCCATGTGAGATAAAAGCAAACTCTTTGTCACCATGCAAGAAGAAGATAATGGCACCATAGTCAAATAATAGCAATGGACCTTGAACTTCTATTTGTTCCTCTGCCTTGCACTACATTTAAATTACATAAATACCGCCATCACAGTGATTTACAAGAGCGACAGATCTGAGGTTCAGCAACGTTACACCAGTCTCTATTGCACATCGTCGCTTCAAGTGTGAATGAAGTGAGTGGTAAGAGTTGTATTACTATTACTATTTTATACTTAAAAATATACATATAAGATAAAAATGTGTACAGTCATTTGGGGTAACTCTGTATCGATCAGTGTAACGTTGTACCAGTTACTAATTTTACTATAATACAGTATTTAATTCCACATTTCCTTAGTATGATATCTTCAGAATGAGGTTATCCCCATAACCTGCGATCTCTATGCTTTGTTGTCTATCTATTATGTCGAGCGCCTGAAGAATATATTTAAGGCTCTCTATGGTTAAATATTGCATTCTGTTTATAGTAAGCTGATTTATGGACGATTTTTAACTTTATATTTTAAGTATATAATTTTATCTTACCGTTACAATTATTGTAAATGTTAATGCTTAAATTCTCTCTTCTTTAAAATAGACTAATGAACTTGTGAGATACATACTCCTATGTCTTGTAAATTATAAAATTAATCCGACAGTGCTGTTTTGGTTCGATTTCAGGGTTACTTTCTACTGGTACAAACTTTGCCTAATAACATTAATTCTATTATAAACATTTCAATTTGATTATAAATAAACATAATTAATTTTTTATTGAATTAGCATGAGATATTATTATCAATTAATAAACTTAATATAGAATATAACTACCAGGTCTATTACGGAAACACTTTAAGTTTATATTGAAGAATAGATTTTTTTACCAAGTCCCATATGGTTGGCTGATTAATGAAATTTCTTTGACCCTGTTTATTTAACTACTGTTCTAGCTTTTACACTCCTCTAGAATTTTCATAATGCGTTGAAATTTTGGATGGTAAGAGGTCAAAAGTATTCTCCAGAGAGTAGACAGTATGCAATAAAGGCGAGGTGTTCCAGTGAAATTCTACAGCAGGCTGATGATATAAACACTGGAAAATTTAGTTAACGAGAAGCTGCAGGTTTGCATTTCATCCCAAGACAAACACTAGTGAATAAATTGAATAATAAACATAGATATAATTTCAAAAGCATTTTTTCTATAGATGATTTTGTAATAGTGTGTAATGACTAGAAACTTTCACACAATTTCCTTCTTCTAACATTTTCAGGACAAGATAACAATATGTGCATAGCGTCTTCTTTTGTCAGCAGAACGGACATACAGTATATTGTCGAAGTTTTCCCTCCTGTTCCTTATTCTCCAAATTCCTAATTGCAATCATGCTGAACCTATCCATTCTTACCAGGAGTTAACTCCTATGTACGTATTTTTCTTGTTCCCATAAGATTTACACTTCTCGGTAACGAATTAATGACCGTAATTTGTTTAAATTGCTGTATAGTTCATTCTAGCTATCTCATTACTCATCTTATATATAATTTTATTTTGGGGTTACAACAAATGGCTAAATCCACGTAACTGGCCGATGGCTAATAAGTATTTTAATATTTTAAAGAAAAAATAACAAACAAATATAAGGTTATTCTAAAGCAAATATAAATGGAAATGGAAGGTAAAATAAAATCGTAAGTATGCATGGAGTAGGATAAAAAGTACAATAATTATACTATCTTACCGTCCACGCCTGTGGAGTAACGGTCAGCGCGTCTGGCCGCGAAACCAGGTGGCCCGGGTTCGATTCCCGGTCGTGGCAAGTTACCTGGTTGAGGTTTTTTCCGGGGTTTTCCCCTCAACCCAATTTGAGCAAATGCTGGGTAACTTTCGGTGCTGGACCCCGGACTCATTTCACCGGCATTATCACCTTCATCTCATTCAGACGCTACATAACCATAGATGTTGATAAAGCGTCGTAAAATAACCTACTTAAAAATATATATCTTATCTTTTCTTGTCATTTGTCGTCAGCTATATAATAGACTACTTTGTTCACTTTCGAAATTGTGTGCTCTTGAGGCTCCAATAATCAATTATTACTTACTATCATATTCGTATATTTATTCCATTAGGTACAAAACAACACATGGAAGAGGACGGATGTAAGACAGAAATGTCCACCATAAGGTGGCTGGATAAGATATTTTTAGAATCAATTCTAAGAACGAAAGAAGATGACAACAGTTTGACAGTAATAACGAGTGAAGTCAAGTGTGCAACTGCGAGTGGAGATAATTACATGAGTGAATTGTATCGAGCGCACCTGGAAGTCAGGAGTCAAAAACGAACTGAAAAGAAGAATGTTTCATTGATCATTAAGTGTACGCCCAGCCGTCCATCCATAGGAAAGGTCAGTATAAACACACAGATCAGATCCATACTTTCAAAAATAACTGGTCGATTGAACAATTGGACTGACTGACTGACGAATGGCTGATTGACACTACCTGGTACTGATAGATTAACAATCTTGACCGATAGATTAACACTACATGACACTGATAGGTTACAAACCTGATTGATCGTTTGGCTGACCTGATTGACTTCGCCGATTAACTCACTAATTTAATGACTAACTGATACTTCCTCACACTGATAGACTGATTTTTCCGATCGACCAATTCACTGAATGAGCTGATCGACTTACTAATAATTAACTGGCAGTCTGATTTGAGACGGACTAAAACTATTCGACAATAAGTGGCCGATGTGACTGATCAACTGGCTGATCTGGCTGATTGACTTACTTAATAACTGACTAGCTCACAGTGATTGACTGATATCACCGACCGACTAATTGATCTGCCAGACTATATAACTCACTTACTTGCTTGCTTGCTTACTTATTTATTTACTATTACTTACTTATGACTATTTTAAGGAACTCGGAGGTTCATTGCCGCCCTCACATAATCCCGCCATCGGTCCCTATCCTGAGCAAGATTAATCCAGTCTCTACCATCATATCCCACCTCCTTCAAATCGATTTTAATATTATCCTCCCATCTACACCTCGGCATCCCCAAAGGTATTTTTCCCTCTGACCTCTCAATTAACACTCTATATGCATTTCTGGATTCGCCCATCTCAAACGTCTGGATTTAATGTTCCTAATTATGTCGGGTGATGAATACAATGCGTGCAGTTCTGCGTTGTGTAACTTTCTCCATTCTCCTGTAACTTCATCCCTATCTAACTCACTTATTGACTACATAACTGATTGACGCTATTTGACACTGACTGACTGACTGACTGACTGACCTGATCGACCTATATATGACTGCTGACTGACTGACTGACTGACTGACTGACTGACTGACTGACTGACTGACTGACTGATCTGTCCGACCGACCGACCGACCGATCAATCGATGAATGATTGAATTGATTTAACTTTAACTTACTGAAATTAGTTTTTCAATTTTTTTATTTCTTTTATTGCATTCCATAGATTTTACATCGATATTGAAACTTCGAGATGTCGAAGAAGTCACTGACGGACTGACTGTTGTGGGATGAATTTCCACTAGATGTAAGAAATTCATATTTTCCTTCACGCTTTACAATTTGCTAGCTCACAAAACTAGGAGGATGGCTGCTGTCGAGAAAAATGTGTTCAGTTAACGGCCGATCTTGATGGAGGAAGGTGTTGAAGGAAGGATTTTATGAAGTATTTATTTCCACGTTTCATTCACATTTTATCCATTTCATAAACGTCATAGTATTTCTTCTAGCTTTAAATAATTGTGATATTCTGACAGAACATTACTCTTATTATCGTCGTGCCTTTTTATTTTTATAATAAAGACACATATTTTCCAATAGCTGAGTTAATACTTACAAAACAGAAGCATATGAAGTAAATTAAATAACAACACAACTTTGTTTCATTTAAATTACTGTCAACATAGACCTTCATTATTTTCATGTCACGTTATTTTACTTAAACTAAATTGGAAGAAATTATATAATGTTTTACTTAAGTGTCCTCACACAACAAAGTTTATCATATGTGTAGTTACAAATTCTATGTTTCCCCCTTTCCCTCTCGCCCTTGTTCTCTGTCATTTCTCCTTTTTCTCTTCCATACACGTCCGAAGCCACATAAACTTATCAGCACTATCTTCTTCCTATCATCACTGAAGCCCTGTTGTTTGGCAAAATGCCTTTTATTAATATGTTGATAAATTCCAAATTTATGTAGATTTAAAGCGTTTCTAAGTATTTAGGACTGCCAAGGGCAATTATTATTTTGTCTATTTCAGCTCTTGCTGCCTATTTTAAGAATAAATGCCTGTTTTTGCATTTTTTCCTCCTAAAAATTAATTAAAAGTTTATATAGTTTAATGTTGTTTAGTCAACAGTCCAAAGACAAGTTGTAACCTCATAAGGTACACCAATAAGGCATCATATACCTATCTATCTATCTGTCTGTCTGTCTGCCTGCCTGCCTGCCTGCCTGCCTGCCTGCCTGCCTGCCTGCCTGCCTGCCTGCCTGCCTGCCTATCTATCTATCTATCTATCTATCTATCTATCTATCTATCTATCTATCTATCTATCTATCTATCTATCTATCTATCTATCTATCTATCTATCTATCTATCTATCTATCTATCTATCTATCTATCTATCTATCTATCTATCTATCTATCTATCTATCTATCTATCTATCTAATCTGTCTGTCTGTCTGCCTGCCTGCCTGCCTGCCTGCCTGCCTGCCTGCCTGCCTGCCTGCCTGCCTGCCTGCCTATCTATCTATCTATCTATCTATCTATCTATCTATCTATCTATCTATCTATCTATCTATCTATCTATCTATCTATCTATCTATCTATCTATCTATCTATCTATCTATCTATCTATCTATCTATCTATCTATTCTATCTAATCTATCTAATCTATCTATCTAATCTATCTATCTATCTATCTATCTATCTATCTATCTATCTATCTATCTATCTATCTATCTATCTATCTATCTATCTATCTATCTATCTATCTATCTATCTATCTATCTATCTATCTATCTATCTATCTATCTATCTATCTATCTATCTATCTATCTATCTATCTATCTATCTATCTATCTATCTATCTACCTATATACCTATCTACCTATCTACCTATCTACCTATCTACCTATCTACCTATCTACCTATCTACCTATCTATCTATCTATCTATCTATCTATCTATCTATCTATCTATCTGTCCTCTATTGAATGTCAATGACTTTATGTAGTCATCACTTAGATGCACTCTTCTCCTTATGTATTTCCAAGCTGAGGGTCCTGGGTTCGATTCCCGGTGCCGGAACGAATTTTTCTCCGCTAATAAGTATCTAAGTGATGACTACATAAAGCCATTGACATTCAATAGAGACGGCGAGGTCTCCTAATAAGAATATATGTAACAATGTTGACAGTTCTCTAGAACTGTTGTTGGAATGGCCACAAAATGTCATTTAAATATGCGCTCCTGCATATATGACATATCTAAAATGCAGGTAGTGACGATACATAAGGAGGAGAGTTCGGCCGGAGTTGTGGATCGGATTCCAGTGTAGCCCAGATGGGAAGAGCACTTAGCACGCCTAGTTAAGAGTCCTGGGTTCGATTCCCGGTGCCGAAACGAATTTTTCTCTTCTAATAAGTAAGTAAAAACATTAAACGAATTTTGTACTGTAATAAGTAAGTAAAAACATTAAACTAACCATCCTACCTTAAAATCATTTTTTTAATATCACTCTCATATAACACTAATATAAGTACAAAATACGGGACAACATGGCTGCACATTATTCATAGTAATTCTGCTCTGTTTACAGCTTATTTCAAAACTTGGAGTTTTCGAACGAGAAGAACAAATGTACAGAGTGGTTCTTCCAGATATGCTTCTACTCCTGAATAAGGCCTCGCTACAAAATTATCAGCCATTCTCTGCAGAGTGCTTATATTCCATTATCACTCCTACATCGTGTGTGGTGATTCTAGAGGATTTGAAACATCAGGGATTTACGATGGCAGAGAGAATATCTGGACTAAACTTGAGTCAAAGTTTATTTGTGATACGAACTCTAGCCAGATTCCACGCAGCTTCTGTAGCAGTTTACCAGAAGAATCCACATTACTTTAGTATTTTTAAAAATAGAGTAGGATCAGACACTGAGGAACTTAGAGAAGTATGGATGGATGATTATTTTAAAGGTGTCTTGAAATCTCTGGCCGACGAAGTGGAAGCATGGTTTGAAAATGGAGAAAACTATCCACAAAGACTTCGACATTTAGCGGACAATATCAAAGGAAAATTGTATGATGTAACTAAGAGAGAAGAAGAAGAATTCAATGTCCTTACACATGGGGACATGTGGGTGAATAACATCATGTTTCGCCACTCAGGAAGCACGGAGGACATTCAGGATATAAGGTACTGTGAAAACGAATGGCAGTAAGCACTAACAATCCTATATTACGTAGTGGACTGTAACATTGATTATTTTAATATAAAAATGTCTCCTCTAATGAAAATTTATTTTATGTGTAACTAGCTTTTTGTACAGTCTCTCCCAGATGTAAACCGAAAAATCTTACCAGAGTATTTTGTACTGTAGGTCAATCAAAGCAAAGTAGTTAATATTATACAGAGTGTGACTAAAATTTATGTAAATTTTAGGGGTATATTCCTCTCACAGAGAGAATGAAAAAATGTTATCCCGGATTCCCATCCCGATGTAGTTTAAGTTCCACCTCTTGGGTTCCCTCTAGTGGCCTACCCTCACGCACTGCGTCATAGACGTATGGCAATAGGACCAGGTCCACACATGTGTAGAGGTGCACTCGTTATGAGTGACTAAGTGGCCGGGATCCGACGGAATAAGCGCCGTCTTAAATCACTAAGACATCAGGATGGGAATCTGGTGTAGCTTAGTGGATATAGCATCAGAACGTAGAGCTGAAAACCCGGGCTCAAATCCCGGTGCCGGAGAGAATTTTTCTCGTTCCACTCATCTTTCATCATATGATGACCCAGAATATCTGCACGGAAATATCATATGTACTTCGGTACATCATAATAATAGTATCATTATTACCTACACAATATGTAGGCCTATAATGGCAAATTGTTGTAATGAAGTTAATTTTTTTTTAACATTTTCCGTATAAGTAATTAAACAACTGAAAATAATCTCAAGAAAACATCCTCACAACTAGAAATACGATGCTGAACTGGAATCTTTAGAACAATGGAAATAACAGTGATGTGTTATAGTTAAGATATTATCACAGTCTAGTATATACAGTCACGAAGCTTGAGTTTATGAGGGTACTAGGAACAATAGACTATGCAGGTACTATTTCGCATTGTTTGTAATGAGGCGATAGTAGCGATCCTAGTGGTTAGCAACTATCTATGGATGCATATTTACTACGTATTGAGCTTCGTGACTGTATATATTAGACTGTAATATTACTATCTTTGAAAAAATGTAAATCCAAAAAGCATCTTATAACCTCTAGCGCGTTGTTTCAATGGAGTATTAAGGTTTTGTCTTAACAAAGTGAGGCGTACTGATTTAGCTAGAAAGTGTCTTTGAAAATAATTAGGATACACTCCATTATTATAATTTAATATCTGGGTAGATGGAAAGTGTAATAGGTAGGCCTGCTTTTCTTAACGTAGTTACAATGGTCGATATCATCGCAGGTTCGTGGACTTCCAGCTGCCGCATTGGACTTCACCAGCGTTAGATCTGCTGTACTTCCTATACACGAGTCCCGCGGAGGATCTTCTCGACCAACACCACATCCTGGTTGAAGCTTACCACTCCGCCTTGGGACAGACGTTGGAAGAGCTCGGTCTGGCACATCTGCAACCCACTCTACGTGACTTGCAGGAGCAGATGGAGAAGAGGATGCTGTACGCCATGTTTGCGGCGGTGGCAGTGATGCCCGTAGTCCTCTGCAACCCCAATCGCGCAATGGACATGGACCAGGTCTTCAAGAACGATGTGCAGGAAGGAATTGCCAAATCCAAATTACATTCCAGTGAGGCATACAAGGCAATGATGAAGAAGATTCTGCCTATATTCGACGCCAAGAATTTATTGTGAAAAGTCCTGGAAAATTTCTCTGTTGTGAAACAGGCGGTAGCGGGTTTGATTGGAAATCTAGTTGGTCGGGTTCAACTTCCGACAAGAAAATGGTGATCTTTCTCCTTACATGAATGTTCGTCTTGTTTGTCCTGTACTGGATTTGCGCTATTTGATAAGGACCAACACGAAGTCTTGAGATTTGTGAATGTCTATTATTAATTCAAAATCCTCATGTAAATGATGATGGTAAGAGTTAAAAAAACACATTATTTGAAGTAAATTATCTCGGTCACAAATAATAGCCGAAATAACTTATAAATAGAAGTAAATGTGAATTAAATATAAGCCTATATTCTCATTCGAAGCTTATCGTGCATCCTTTTATACCATAATTACATTAGATAAGTAAATTCATAATATTAGCCTCAAGATTTACACCGTTCAGCTTATTTATTTTTACTTTTTGTGATAAACATGACAAACTTCAAAACAATTTAATATATGCGATGGAATTTCTAAATCATATGATTAGTGCGACGCTGTATTGTCTGTTAATGGAACACAGAACAAACTCAATATAACAGTGACATCTGGTTCCTATGTAAGAGATGAAATCTTGATTTTCTTGCCGGGAAGCGAACCCGAGTAGACTGACTTTACATTAAAGGCCCGTTACAACACAGAGGTTATGGGACATGCTTGTCCGCGTTATAACTTACCCGTGGTACAACGGAACTGTTACTCGCCGAGAATAAAATAAATAAATTAAATATTCTTATGAACAAAACTTACAACTATATTTCTTGCTATATTTACGAATTATATTCTTTTTTATTTTAGTTCTTGTAGCCATAGTTACTACTGAACTGATACTGTCCTGTCAAATTAAAAACCCCTTACAGCTTACAGCAGTAAAATTTTTTTAACTATTCAACATGTTTTTCCTCCATTACTGTATCTTGTATAATAATGAAAATTTTATGTGTAAAACACTGCCCTTCTGCTATATGAAAAAAGTTTTTTCACTATTAAAAAAAGTATTTATTTATTTTTTATTTTATTTTATTTTATTTTATTTCAAAATTCAAAACGGTGGCAGTATACTGTGCAGTGATGAAGCATTTCCCTCATAACTCATAACTTATTAACTTTTTCATGTTCTCTCTCTTTTATTTTATTGCTGAAATTCATGTTTACAATATCATGCTCTTTCAACCACATTCCTTAATAAATCATTTTTTTTATTTTGTGTTAAAAGAAAATACTGATATTTGACCATTTTTAAAATGAATTTATTTTTTATCAGACATTCTATCAAAGGTAGAGAAGTGATTTTGCATAATATTGTAGATATGACATGCATAAATACACATAAAAAATTTCATCACAGAATGTTGGTCAGTTTTTGAATTATGAGCGAAACGCTTCATCACTCCACAGTGAACTGCCAACATTTTGAAAAAATAAATAAATAAATAAATAAATAAATATTTTTTTTTAAATCGTAAGAATATTTTTTCATATAGTAGAAGGACAGTGTTTTACACTTACTAATTTTCATTATTGTATAAGATATAGTAATGGAGGAAAAAAATGTTGAATATTTTCAAAATTTTACTGCTGTAAGCTGTACCTAATTCCTTAAATTATTTCATCTGCCACGCTTAACCTGAATCTCAATGGGTAACACTACAGTAATGTTACTTTCACAAACGCATCTGTGCCGCAGATCCATTATCAGTAAGCAAACAGCGTCAGAGCCAGTGAAGATGTTAAGAACACCCAAAGGTAGCAAGTTTTAAGCCTATACCACATACAATACGCTTCTGTATACCCGACTGCTGGTGTTCCCAGGTAAAAAATATTGGGAATCACATTCCAATCCATTTAGCAGTAGTAAAATACATACAATAATAAAGGTTGGAAAACAAAACTATAGTGCGTGTCACGAATAGAGGAGGATTGACCTCAATAGCCTTAGAGGCTTCTTGACCATATTCCTGGAAAACCCCATTTTACTGTTTCTAATGCAAGTACAGGGAAGACTGAAATAAAGTCACTGATGTTTCTGTAGTCCCTACCCCTGCGGTGGTTGAGTGGTCAGACCTCCGGCCTGTCATGCAGATGGTCCCGGTTCGAGTCCCGGTCAGGTCTGGAATTTTTCATTGAAAAGTCCATAGAGACACTTGTGGCGGACAAGGTCGCACTTGGGGTTATTCTCGGTGTTCTCCCGTTTTTCCCATATTAGGCATCTGTATTTTGTATAGAGTGACCAGACGTCCTCTTTTGCCCGGACATGTCCTCCTTTTTAGACCTTTGTCCGGGGTCCGGGCGGATTTTTTTAAAAGTCAAGAAATGTCCTCCTTTTCATAACTTGTATGCCTGATAATTTGAAATTATCTGCTTTGACGCCTTTTAAAGTAATTTGCCTGTAGGTGGCAGCAGCATCGACGGAATGTACTCTTTGCTAAGGATCATAACTCCCTCTGCTCCTTCTTGTTATTGTCGTTGCTCGAGATGCGGATGTAAATCTAAATAGATATTTTCTCTTCTCTTTAATAATTTCATTATAGTTCCCATGACTTTCATATGTATCTAACTGTAAAATAATAATTATTTTTTCATAATTATTTTGTAATAAAATAGACATTAACATACTTTTAACCCTGCGTTACTCATGTTATAAATATTCTCACCATTGCTCAGGTGGGGTTTCACAAACCCCATTTTAAATAACTAA
Organism: Periplaneta americana; assembly: GCF_040183065.1. Lineage (NCBI taxonomy): Eukaryota > Metazoa > Arthropoda > Insecta > Blattodea > Blattidae > Periplaneta > Periplaneta americana. Next base: position 59,456,049 of record NC_091125.1, on the reverse strand, counting down.
TATATTTTTCCGCAAGTTTCAGAAATCAGATAAACGCAATTAAATATACTATTCTTAGGTCACTTAAACAATTTCTTAAGTGAACTCTTCTGGATGTGATTGAAAAGTATACAAATGCACAGAGTACACACTAGCTCCATCTCTTAGATTTTCGTTGAAATATACGCAACGGGGTTTACCACACCCCACCTGAGTAATGCAGGGTTAATATAATATAAGCCTAAGTCTGTACTGTAAGTATTTTGTAATAAAATAGATATTGACGTAATTTAAAGCATAATATAGGCCCAAGTCTAAATCTAAGTATACATATTTTATGTTCTTTTTTTTTTTCGAACAATTCCTCATTTTTTAAGCTTTGTGTCCTCTTTTTTTATCGATGTGACTCTGGCCACCCTAATTTTACAACACTTGTAGTCTGAAGTTGAAAAGCGTGTTTGAACTTGGATAGTAATTGTAAATAAATTTACACAAAGTATGATATATTAAACAAAATTAATACGATCAATTTCCTAGTTATAAAGAATGTATGACTTCGTTTCCCTTCAATCTGAGTCCAACCTCATCACCATCATTGCTGCTTAGTACGCCCGATAACAGCAACGGACTTGTAAAGTGGATGCCAAAGCCTGAATACTATTAATCAATGTCGAACTATCGTGATCAAATGTTCATAATAATAAGAGGATCAAGTATGTAATTGAAATGTATAGCGCTTCTTTTTGCTTTTGATTATATCATTACAATGATCTAGTTCAGCGTTGTTGTATGCTTCGAAATGAAATAGTTCTTTTTTATGATCGACAATTTTTAGCTTAAAGCTTCATTTCATTATTAACGAAATGCCATGATGTTTTCTTGACGTTGATTTATTTCAAATGTCAGTTGCTTCGTTTTCCGATTTAACAAACACAAGCTTCTCACTCATGCCATACTCAACCGATTTGTTTATTACACTGAAATTTTAGATATGTCCAGATGAAAGTTAGCAAAGGATTAGATGCAAAGACAGAATTGATGGTTAGCACCGCAATGTATTTCGTATGATCTCGTAGCATACTTACGAATGCAAAAGCCAGTTATACCAACAAAGTAACAAAGTTATTATTTGTGCAAAACAAAGCGTAACATACGGTAAAAAAATTCAGATTCAGACTTTAACATGTGGCACAATTGAAGGGTTCAGAGCCATATTGGGCCAAGCGCCTTTTATTAAAAACGGAGAAAACATGAGTTAAATTAAGTGATTACCATAATTTAACGAAACATATAGCAAGTAATATAAAATTAAATGATATGTCAATCTTCATTAAATTATGGTACTTACTTAACTTTAACCCTTGCTTTCTCCGTTTTTAATAAATGGCGCTTGGCCCGCCATGGCACTGAACCATTCAATTAAAGCATTGAAAGCAACAGAAAGAAATAAATAGTAAAAAAAAAGTAGACTGAAAGTCTCAAAATGATACTGTAATACACCTTTTAATCAGTTGTTCAGTTTTTTCTCACTTTTACGGAGGAGGGACATGAAGGTTACACTGCAACCTAAGGTTTACTGTCCTTACCACTCCTGTTTTGTGAATGTTGCCGAACGGTGCAGCGTGAACTTAACCCAGGCTATGGTATGAATGATGATGAGATATAAATTATTGATACTGAAATGAGTCTAAGGTCGAACGCCGAAAATTACACTTCTACTTCCTTCTGAAGGAAAATCCCCCCAAAAAAAACCAACCATGTAACTTGTCCCAAACAGGATATGAATCCGGGTCCGCTCGTTTCACGGTCAGTCGTGCTAACTGTTACTCACCAGCGACAACAGGTTCAGTTACTTCATAAGCAGAGCTTCGCCCTTCTTTTAGTAGATTGTTTAACGATGCTGTATCAATCTTACACTTTGAGAAAACATCAGAAATGTAACAAGCCATGTAATGAGCCCAAGCACAGTTTCCCTTTACGAATTCTTGTTATTGCTATACCACGCCGGGAAGTAATCAGACGCTGTTATGAATTCATAAGAATCATATATATATATATATATATATATATATATATATATATATATATATATATCAGTTGTTGCCATTAGGGTCAACAGTTATCCAGAAGAAGGAAAAACATGAAATTAATTTTGTAAAAAAAAAAATCTAAAACTTTATGTTGAGTAGGCCTATGACTAGGTGCGTGACCCATTGGGGATCATTCTAACATTTTAAACGTTAGAAAAACTAGGAAAACCCCGCAAAAAATTAACCGTTAAAATGGTATTCCATATCAACTTAATCGTAATTCTTCCACTTACCGTAAAATGTTTTTCTTAATCTTATTTCCCTTACAATAAATTTCTTCATTTTTATCTTATACATTTGTGAAATTTCTACAGAGAATTTTAAACAATTTATTTCTGTAGCTAATAATTTTTTTTTTTTTTTTTTTGTTTCCATTTCGACAATGTGATTGTTTATTGTAACTGAAACATATGAACTTGTAAATAAACATCAGAAACAGACTTATGAGCATTCCACCGTGTCTTGGAACTTCACATTTCAAACGTTTTAGAATTATGTACCGTAGTGGCAAAAAAAACCGGACCGACCCTTGTATCTGATACAAAAGAATCATGTGCTGTGTATTGTGTCAAACTATGGTAATTTCAATATGGATAGTGAAACCAGAGGTATGTACTGCTATTTTATGTAAAAATACGCAGTTATCTTTGCCGAATAGAGGTATAAATGTAATATTGATGCCAGATGAAAATAAAATTCTCAAAGTTTTTTCGTCTGTAAGTTTGAGGCACTGAAGTAAACAAGAGCCGGTAAGAATCGAACAAAAACAATAAATTTCATTGTTACAATAAATTATACAAGATGGATGTGTTTTGTGACTAGCCAAATTTGAATCTATGACTCTGAAATCAGCTACAAGGGTCGGTCCGGTTTTTTTTTTTTTTGCCACTACTGTACATGAAGGTCCCGTCACCAGGCAGACCTATCTGGTCATACCTATTTGTCCTGATTATGAACCTGTAGTATTTCCGAAAGGTTGGTAATGTTGTTCTATAACACGACGGAATACCCAAAAATCTGTTTCTGAACACATTCACCGTAAAATTCCAAAAACACATATTGTAAATAAATAGTTCGCATGGTATTCATAAGGTTCTTTGCGTCTGCCAAAGAAAATTGATTACAATTTAAGTTGACTTGAACACACGTGCCGTCACGTTTCTGCTTGACAGAACAATGACGCGTAACTGATAAATCGATCGCGGCTAAATAAATACATATGATGATCGACAGATAATAATTGATCGAATACAGTTCAAGGTATAGGCCTACCTATGTATTTGGCACGTAATAATCTCAGCACATGAAGAACGCGATAAGGTCAAGTTGTTTACATCAAACAAAGGGTTAAAAGACGCCTTGCTTTATGGTTGCTCCCGCATCCAAATTTGTGGTCATGAGAGAGAAACAGGCTATAGAACCCAATATACAGAAAGAAGGGATTATATTACATTTCTTCTCATATACAGTGTATCACTGTTATTCATACAAGACCAAATCTATTATAAATCAGAACTTTTAAATAAGTTTACTGCAAAATACTAAATTGTATTTTTGTATGAGTAAAGAGACATAGCGTATGTAAAATCCAGAGCAAAAAAGCACTTCAAAACTAAAATACTTTATTTATAACAAAATAAGTAATTTTAACCCAAAATACAAACCACTTCTTATTCATACACTTGTCAATCTTGCCCTGCAGGGATATTCTTTAAGAAAAATAGGAACAAAGTCACATAACGGTGCAGTATATTGTTAATATATTTAAATATAAAGGTGCCATGGAGACTGTACCAAGAAAATCGAAACGAATGTACCTGGTTGAGGTTTTTTCTGGGGTTTTCCCTCAACCTAATATGAGCAAATGCTGGGTAACTATCGGTGTTGGACCCCGGACTCATTTCACCGGCATTATCACCTTCATTTTATTCAGACGCTAAATAACCTGAGATGTTGATACAGCGTCGTAAAATAACCTACTAAAAAAATCAGCGGACGTCATCTCAGAAGAATGGCTGTTGCACAACACAATACGCATCCTGAGAATGAGTCAGTTCTCGACGACAACTTGCTGCAAGTAGTGCCGAATAAGCACCAATCACCATCTTCGTCCGGGGATGAACACAGTTTCTTTTTTGTTTACATCATGATCAACCTTACGCCACCTTTTGTATAGTTATTGATCATATGAGAGAAGATCATTGGGAGGCCCCAGGAAAACCAGGTGAAAAATTTCTTGTAGACTGTAATTGTTTTACAAGGTTATAATATGACAAGAAGAAGAAGAAGAAGAAGAAGAATAAGAAGAAGAAGAAGAAGAAGAAAAGAAGATGATGACGACGACGATGATGATGACGATGACGATGATGATGATGATGATGATGATGATGATGATGATGATGATAAAATTTACTAACATAGCTTTACTTCAGAGAGATCCGTGCCTATCATCTTCCTCTAAAATATATTGCGAACTTGGCAGACTTTTAATATAACATGAAAGTGTGGAACAGGAACAAACTTTTTTCAAGCCAAACTCTTCGCATGTGTAAGTAACTGTTTTCATTAGAAAATTGTAGACCTATATGTATTACATATTTCTATTGCTTCCTTCCTTCCGATTTACTTCAGCGGCCTGCGGCATTCAAATCCTGGTTCACTTATATCCTAGGCAGGATGAGCAGGAGGAGAAGGGTGGTGGACACAGTCAATTTGCATCGAGACTCCGTACGGCGAAGATCTAAGTTAAACGAATGCAAAGCTGCCTCTTAGGTAAGTACACTGACAAAATTACGATTTTGTAGCTGTATTTAATCTATCTGTAACTGGTCAGAAGGTGTAGCATAAGAATACATAATTTATCTGAGTGAGTAGCACGTCATTGATGTAATAATTGTGCGTATGAAAGGCAAAAGCATGTGATTAGAACTGAAATGAGTTATTTTCAATGTTATACTTTCCTGCTTTCTGTTCAGATGATTAAAAGCAATAAGCTATGAGCTAACCTTATGCATTACCATATTATTTATCGTATTATTACCATCATTATTAACATTATAATAACACAAGTCAAAGTGGTACAATCCGAAGCGATGCTTGGGTCTTTTTTATGTTCTAAACGAGTATTTTTCCTTGACCAAAAATTATAATATGAATCTTTGAATAAAAGACTAGTATTCTCCTATAAAACTAGTATTTCTAGTGTTTAAAAACATAATACAAATGGAGTAAAAATTAGGACTTTATTGTGGACAAAAGTAATAAACGTTGTGTATTTTTCTTGGACATAATTAGTGGCATGTACACTTTCGAAAGTTATGGTGCTGATTACTTTCGAGTAAAAATAACGTAAGTTTATTCTCTTCTTTAATTGCAGTGAAGATCACTAAAGTGTAACCTTTATTATTATTATTATTATTATTATTATTATTATTATTATTATTATTATTATCATTATTATCATTAGTGTTAATAGAAAGATGTACCCTACTCAAAATCATTGTGAATATGTTCAAAGTAAACTTTTAGCTAGCAGCAATTCAATTCACGTGGAAAAAATAGTAACAATTAAAAATTAATTTAAGTTATATGTAATTTAATTAAGGAAGGGAAACATTACTTAAGTCTCTGTTTAAAAAATAAAATAAAAGTAACTAATGGATTACAGTTATTCAACTGTGGATTATTCTTGGTAATAAATCCAAAAAGCTCAAGTTTAAAATCTCTTAAAGTTGAATGAATTATAGGCCATTCGGTATCCCGTGAAACCAAATGCAATGTGCGTCATAGCTTTTAGTAAGAACCTTATGGTAGGAATACGCTAAACAGCTGATTTAATACTCAAAGCATAGCGAAGTAGGGAAGCTTCCCAGTCCACATTTTCCTTCCCTCCACGCTCAGGTAGGTTCCACGAGATACAGACTGCACACAGACGTACTATTACATACACTAGTGCGTCCTTCCCATCTATATTTTTAGACTGTCAGCCGAATCAATTTGATAGAGTATCCGAAATTCATTCGCATCTGATTACTGTCTTAAAAGAGAATGAAAGATCTTGTGACTTAGTTCCTTAAAGCAGATGTCGTTAAACTGGAAAATTTGCTACGGTAGCTTTGAACCATGCGTTACGGTTACGACGAAATTCAACTAAATACACAATGTCGCCAACATAAGGACATGACGTTGATCTGTGGCGTCGTTAGAAGGATAAATTTGATTTTTTTTTCTCCCTACCTTCTTTGTTCTGAACATTACTGAGAAATAGCAACACTGTTAGCGACAAGATGTATTTGCGTAAATATTGCGAGTAGATTACGTGTCTTAGATGAGCGGTTCGCGACAGGAACCGTTTTGCTGTGGCGCTTGCAGTGGCAGCGTGATCCTTACTTGAATTTATTTTCGTCTGTACATTCCAGATCAAATCAAGAAGATCCCTTCCTGCTCCGGTTACACATCTTGCATATTATACGAAGGTTAGGTTTGGTTAGTTTAGGTTTTTATTATCCAAGACATGCGCAGACAGCCAAAATGACCTTGTCGGTCATGGTCCTTATGATAGTTTTTATTTCGTAATATGGTAAACAATAATATGATGAAAGCTGTGAATAATTTCATGGTCGCTAAAAGTTTTCTTCGTAAAAGACGAGATATTTTCTCTATATCACAAATAAAACGGCAATGTGGTCATAATTACATACTTAACGATTTGGAAAACATTAACCGGAAATTTACTTTCCTTTATTTGAATGATGTTCCCTGAAACACGCCTTCCCCCCCCCCTTATTTCGTTGTGATAACCTACTTTAAGATCTTACTACATCTGCGTTTTAATTTGGTGCATTCAAAATACCTCCGTTGTACTGCATAAACCTTGCACTTGATTAATGGAGTGAATTATTTAAGAATATAGTTGCGAATTTTACTACCACCGTTTCGATTGTCTTTTGTTTGACACGGCTCGGTACGGCCCGGTGACTAGTGGCTAGCGAGCAACGCCGACTACCGACCGACGTTGGTGTACCGTGCGTATTATCCAGTTGTTCCGCAGATGTTAACGAATATTTGTAAAGACATAGGTTCTATGATAATGGCAACTATGGCAATAAATTACTACTATGACGATGACGATGACACCTATAAGAGTAATTAACTGCGAATACCATGTAGCTTTTGCGGAACAATTACAGCCTTAGTATTGCAGGTCGGAGATTCGAGTTCAAATCTCGGAATTTTCAAACAGAGATTTCGGTGGGCGTGGTGGACCAAGGCAGTTGTATGGCAGGCTTGCTAGGGTATTAACATTTCTCGCACAGTTATTCCATAATTTCTCCATACACTAAGATCATCCTCATTACTATCCGTAGAAAATTATTGATTTGTATTATCTCCACAGAAGACCAACTTCACGGATGTCCGACGGCGAAAGTTCCTGTATGGTAATCTCCAGAGATCGGTACCTACTACTGAGTGTTCAGGTAAGACACACTAATATGATAGTAAGCTGTATAACTTTTTCAAATTTTATGAGAATTTTGTATAATGCAGTACTAGTATTTCGAAGTACACTTTAGAAATTCGATATTCAAATAATTGTAAGTTATTTCTATCCTTGTCTATGTTGGTTAAGGTTATTTATATTTATAAACATTTTTTGTACTACAAGTTTATTACTGATTGAACGACATGGGACTTCACTATCGTTGTCCGATTGAAATAAATTGTCGTCCTGTGTAGTATATAAATTAATTAAGTTCTACAGTGAATGCATTTTATCTTCCCTCACTCGCATATGTGCAGCTGCCGCATCCGCTCTACATCCGCGAGCGGGGGAAGATAAAATGTGTGCCCTGTTTGTGTCGATTTAGCAGTATTGTCTGAATAATGATATGCAGTTTAATTTGTGTATGACTTTTTAATACGCCATTATGAAACGTACAGTTTCGAAACTGTCTCCATCTATGATGCAATAAAAATACGTTTCTTCACGATAAAGTCGCTGGTTATCTCATTCACTGCAAATGCGGGTTATAAAACTTCACCCATAAGTAGTTCGTATGATTTTCCTAAGATATGCAGTGCATATATTTATCTTTCCGCACTCTCATATGAGCAGTTGTGCTGTGCACAGCCGCTTCCGCTGTACTTCCGCGAACGTGAAGAGATAAAATGAATGCATTATACATCGACTCTTATGACAAAATACCACATATTTTACTTATGCCTAATGTCTTTCAAACTTCTGTGATAAGATTCATGGGGATAAACTAAGCGATTTATGTAGGTGTAGTTGAAACGAGAATATCAAATTTTGGATATACCAAGCTTTATTAGTCTACAAATAGATCTAGAGTGAAATTTATTTCGTCAAAATGATCCTCTATATATGAAGGATGTCACATAGTAAAATAATTGTTGATATTTTACTAATCATTTACAAAATATGTTGCATTATATGAGTACGTTTGAAAATATTATAATATATTTTAATTTATTTTTGGACTCAACCACTTCTAAGTGAATAAAAGAATAATTTTAGTATAAAACATAGTCACATATTTAAACTATGATTAGATACCTGAAATAAGTCTCTTGCGGAAATGAAATCCTACATTTTTTTAAGACAAAATGATAAAAAATTTCTCGAAGTATCTTAAATAGGAGAAAACAGGAATTAAAGATGGCATAACTTACTGTGTAGAAAGTTTAGTGCGCTGATATTATAAATGCCCGAATCATTTTAGAATATTGAGATAATATGTTCAAGTTATAAGTTTTTGAAAACTACAGGAAATTACCGGTACTTTTAAGATAAGCCGAAAATGTTATTTACCAAAATTTTTAAGAAAAGTGACAATTCAAGAGTTAATGTACCTATATTATGAAACATGTTTATAATGTTATACCTTATTACATGAGTAAATGTTATGAAACGAACGTAGTGATAATTAGTGTAGTGTAATAATAATTACTGTATATAACATTATTAATGAGTTTCATACGCTATTTTTTGTACGACAGTATTATAATAGTACATTATGCAACGAGCCTATAATGAAGGTAATTAAGAAGTGAGTATGGATATTTATGAAACGAGCGCAAGCGAGCTTCTTAATTACCATTATAGGCGAATTTCATACGACTTTTTATGCTCGACCATATTTCTAACTTGATATTATTAATTTTATTGTATCTGACCTGGAGCAATGTCCCGTATGTTGTGAGATGTGCGCAGACGCGAAAGTATTGGTTTTTTCCGAGGAACAGATGTCCACAGTGACCTTGCTATGCCATAAGAACCTACAGAGATAACATTGAAATAAAATTAGACATTGAAAAACGAGATGACAAATTGAATTTATTTGAATATTATGTACAATTAACGCTAATTATTATAGTAACATAACATAACCTCCTGCGACAGTATTGGATTTCCAGCCTCCGTGACTTTTCGCTAATTCTCTTTCGATTGCATATCCGAGAATAATCGATACTTGCGGTTTATAACGGTAGAAAGCTGACCTGTCATTGGCTGAACAGTTGTAAACTGAGTCGTCATTGGCTGAAAGACCTGACCTTTAATGAGTAGGTGTACTTTAATGACATGCATTAAAGGTCTGCTATCAGGTGTATAATTACTACATTTCGGCATAGTCGAGCATAAAAGAATATTAATAAGGAAATAACATCAGATTTGTAATGATGTGTAGTTTGATATCACGGTCTATGAAACAAGAGGTTGCTATGACAAATTTGATTTATTTATTATTATTATTATTATTATTATTATTATTATTATTATTATTATTATTATTATTATTATTATTATTATAGCACTGACAAATCGTTTCATAATGTTAACTTTACGATACAAGTTATGCCTTCTTAATAGAATTCATTACGTGTTAGTTGTCATGGTAATATTTTACGGCACTAGTACGATAATGTGTCATATTAAGCACGTTTTTCACTATCGATAAAGAATATTTATAATGCTGATGTCCAAACAATTTTATTTTCAAACTCTTCGACTTAATTTTAATTACATATTCGATGAACACAGCCAATAAGAAAAGCTTATTTTACATTATACAAATATAATTAATGATTTTAAAAATCTTTCTTTGTCGTACTACGAACATTTTCTTCAGCCAATTAGAAATAGTTACCACCCACTTTAAGTTTTATAATAGTAATCGGTCTCGTTGTCTCACCCAACCATTCCTTGCATACGCGAACTGTATCTGTCCAGGCAGTTTTACAGTGTTGTCACAGCGCTGAAAGTTTTTAAATTCCTCTGCGGAACAAAAACTTCCATTGGTTTGGATCAAATTTCTGCACATTTAAAGGACAAAACTAAAATTCTTTCAATTATTCTCCCTTAAATGACAGAGCATACCGGCAATGAATTCAATAGCTTTCCAAAATACGCTATAAAATGTTTCATGTAATTATTTTTTCTCGAAAAGGAAGCAAAAAAGAGTAAAATTGTATTAAACCTTTTTGTTTTAAATAACTCAAGGAATAACCCCTTTAAATTAATTATATTACTTACGGTTGACCCTGTATGTATTATAATTGAACTGATATTCGTGACAAAAGAAACGATAGACGTCGTTAAACTGTATACAGTAACTTATCTAAAATGTGTTGCAATTAAACCGTAGTTAATGCGATGCAGATTGTCTTTTTATTCAATATAGCTATGAAATACACTTCTATTTTATGTAATAATTTCAAATTATCGTGACAGAAATCTAGTGATCAGAATTTTCACAAAGATTAACGCACACCGGATGTCTTGCTTGTAGACAATATTTGAGATGGGAGGACTTTTTTAAAAAGAGCCACTTATTATTACTATGATTAGTTTCTTAATATGGAACATTTAAGTGGGCACCTATTCGGGAAAAGTGTCCGTTACCATTTCTGTAATACTCCACGCGTGTCTTCCTCCTTAGCAGAAGCGCGCCGATGCAATTCGGAATAAATCTTTACTTCTTAGCTGTAGGGGACCGATGCTACCTGCAACATAACATAAAAAATGTAAATGGAATAACTCCGCATAACAATGATCTTTCATTTATTCCATACGCATAATACTCTACAAAAACCCAAACCCATACAACCACCAACCACTTAAACATTCCACGCAATTATTCTACGAATCGCCTGCCATGTTTTACTATGGGAAAAGTTACTTTGTTGGCAATGGGAATCGTACACCAACTCAGTACTAACGTTGAGGGGTAAATGTAAGTATACTTTGAGCTATTTCTGTAAAATACCGTACGTAAATCGACTTATGTACTATTTCAATAACATGTTAAATAACAAATGCAAATTTCTTGAAAAAAGTGACTTCTTTATTGGAGGTACTGTATAAACACGAAAAAAAAGACTACATTTTATGCTTAACAGGAAGTAGTACGAGTAACACGAAGTTCAAGAAGTCTCAGCTAGATGTTGCACATTTCAAAGCGTGTGCGTACTACCATCTGTCGAGTGTTAAGGTAATCTACTTGCAAGTGAATTAAATGTATCTTTAATAATCTAAAATTAAATAAAAATACAATGATATTATTATTATTATTATTATTATTATTATTATTATTATTATTATTATAGGTATATCCCTAACGATAAAAGCAGTAGAATATAAAGCAATAAAAGAAAGACTGTAATACTCATAATCCTCTCATTTAAATTAAATGTTCCTTATTAGAAAATTAATAAAATATTAATAAAGAAATAGAGACCTAGTCACGCAATCAATGGGATTTAAAAATTCAGTGTCAATACGAACAAGATTCATTCAGTACATCGGAAGAAAATCAGCTCACAGATAAAAATCAATTTCAGAAAAAAATAGGCCTATTGCTATGTTATAATTTTTTTTCATACAGAAAAAAATAAAAATTCACATAATTATTCGTACTGCCGGGAATGTGTGAATCCAGACGAACAATTCCTATGACACAGAGTAGTACGTGGAATGCTTCAGATAGAAGATGACTAGGGACCGTACTTTGTCCCACGAGGCTACAGGATTAATTATTACTGGAATTCTTAGGGTAGTGAACGACGTGCGTGCATCTAGCAAACGAAGTACTTGACTGACTGCTTACGCGACTCTTGTTTGGAAAAATTAGCCGGAACAAAACGTGAGACACTTCAACAATTACACTAATATTTACAATTTAAAATATTTACACCATGTACACTAGAATACACTACTTCTACTATTTACATTATCATAAAGAAGAATGTAGGCCTACATTGATCAAACATTATTAATTTACACTATTTGCACAATGTTGTGTATTGTAATGCAAAGCTATTTTATTTAATAATATTATAACCTACTTATTTTGTAAATAGTGCATGTATTTTAGTCAACACAGTTTTGAACCTCATAAGTGACACCAATAAGACATCATTCATGAGACAATTAAGCCAGGAGATAATGGGGTATGTGGCCAGTTTCTTTCCCCCAAATAATGTGTAATACTCAAAATAATATTTGGTCAGTGTAAGTCTACATTCTTCATGATAATGTAAATAGTAAAAATAGCATATTCTAAGTATGCATAGTGTGAAGAGCTGTTAGACAACTTTCAAAAGCCGAATGTCAGAAAGACTGTTTTTTGTCTCTAGAATATGATCTTTCTTAAAATATAACTTTTGTAGAATATGATTTTTATTTTTGATATATCAAATTTCCTTCGTTATATTAACAATTCCTTTAATCCAAATTGTTTTAGTTATCATTAAATTGTAATTGAGAGGTCCAATGAAAAAAGGGGTCCACACCACATTTGTAGTTTCTTCGATAACCTGACAGATCTTGCCATCTAGGACCTCTTTTATGACCTTCCGGTCTTGTGGCATATGTTTACAAGACATGGTAAGCATTTATAAATGCCTCTTCTTCACTTGAGGATAGAATCTCTGTGGAATAAATGCTTCTCCTACAAAATTTAGTTTTTGTGGCATGGGCCCCTTTTCCACTTAGCCCCTGAATTGTTTAACTCTTAGAATTACACGTAACTGAACACATCTACATTTTGTTGTTATTATTATTATTATTATTATTATTATTATTATTATTATTATTATTATTATTATTATTATACCACTGTTTTCTGTATTTCTGTTATTTATATTTGCTATGTATCTTTATAGCAATTCAATGGAAAAGAAGGCCTTAATGCCAGTAAAAATACATCAATTAAAGAAATGAACAAATAATTCAAATTATGACAACGGTCATTGTAGTAGACCTACTAGTCTTTATCACTAAAATGCATTGTAAACAGTCTTCGAGGTCTAGTTTTCAGTCATGAATAGAAGATAAACTGCAACACAAACAAGCTCCCTGATAGTACTTGTGGCACGTGCCAAACATGGCGTCACGTCAATATAGTCTATGAACAACTAACCTTATCTCCGTATGACTTGGGCTAGAATAAGGTCCTAATAATGACGCAGTCAACGCCGGCCATGCAAGTATGCTTGATGCGCGTGTTCTCTGTCGGGAGTCGAGCTGAATGCTTGGTAGTTGTTAGTCTAACTAAATGTTACGTACCATACTGTCAAATTACCTGAATTGTACTGCTTAGAAACCCGTTCTGGAGTGAGAAAACTTATCGGTAATGGAAGCAATAGAAATGAGAAAAACATCGTCTTGAACATTTGAAACAGGACGCAGAAGAGCACTTAAACTTGTAACACACTTTACAATCGTGCATATTTCTTACTGCAGCCGTGCAGTGTAACAGCGGTAGGCCTACTAATACTATTCAATGTGTTGTAGATAAATTTTACCTCAGAAGTGACTCTCCGATTGAATACGAAGCCAGATTCAAGGAAACCTTTTGTGTACTGTATACTATAGAATCTTCAGCTCTCTTGTATTTGTCTTGCAGAGCTATTGTACTCAGTTGCCTCCATTGTTAGTGTTCTGGTTGCGGAGGTACAGTACATATATTTTAAATACCACTTAACAAGTTTTCAGTCACCGGCGTAGCTCAGGTGGTTGGCACATGTGCCAGCTGATACGGAGCTGAGTTCGGACTGGATTCGATTCTCGCTTGAGCCGATTTCTGGGTTTTTCTTAGATTTCCCCAAACTCTAAGGAGAATATCATGTAATATAATGGCCTCATTTCGCCACATACTAACTCGCTATCACCAATAAAATTTCATTAATCTAGTAGTTAATAGAGCGTCGTTAAATAACCAACTAAAAAGTGTTGTGTGCAAATTATCATCATGTTCAACTAATTAAAATTTAAGTTCACATGCTATAAAACTGGCTTAGTCAGAAGAAAACTTGCTTAATGTGCTTTCCATGTCCAAAAAATTCGTTTAAATTCCGACTGTTCCAAGTGGAATGTATGAATGGATGCTTGAGGGTTTCTCTTGGAATACTCGGGATTCTCCCAGACGTCAATCCACTGCAATTCCATATCATTATCATCTGCAGCTTTTGTCATCAAATTTTTACTTTCCAGCCTGTTGATGAAATTACTCTTTCATGTATTTCCTTTACTCCCCAATAGTATATTTCGTACTTCTAAGTTCTAAACTCTCAATTCTATTTATGCTTTCGCATTGTACGAAGAATAATGACGTAGCCTAGTATGAAATATTGTATGTATGTATGTATGTATGTATGTATGCATGTATGTATGTATGTATGTATGTATGTATGTACAGTACGTATGTATGTATATATGTATGTATTCACATTGCAAATGGGTAAATATCCGGTGGCAGTGGTAACTTATTACACTCAATATGACAATTAATAATAAATACAGTTAATAATAAATTAATGATAATAATAACTGATAATAAATAATAACAATTGTATAATAAAATTAACAAGGAGCATCCTAAATTAAACGAAGTACGATCACTTAAAATAAAATTTAAAGTAAATCTAATTTGTATCTTAACCCTAAGTTCGAACTAAAACCCACGAGTATGATATGTCCATACATGCACAAATACATTTCATCACTACACTCATTTCGCTGTCAACTCACTCACTGCACTGGTACTATGACACATTTCACTGATACTATCCTGATTTCACTAACTTTTCACAAAATTTCACTGTTTAAATACTTTGCACTACCACTATAAACTATAAAACTTCACTGACACAAACACACTTCACTGACAACACACTTCACTGATACAACACACTTCACTGTCACAACACATTTCTTCACTGATACAACACTTCAAATAACAAAACATCAATTACACCCTTTGTAATGTAATGCTATAAAAATATCGATTTGTTAATTATCATGAAAACACCCTTTCAACATTCCTGATACCGAAATTCATTTTGGGAACCGTCTGTCTATACGGCAATTTCTCCTAAACTACTACTTGATGTTTTTTCTATTTAACATGTACGAGTGAGTTTTTAATGGAATGAAGCACATGAAATGTAATCATTTTCAGTAAAAAATTATTGGATCTTTGCCAAATAAACACAATAACGACCTACTTGCATAATCAGCAAACGGTTTCGTATTATTTACTTACTTACAAATGGCTTTTACAGAACCCCGAGGTTCATTGCCGCTCTCACATAAGCTCGCCATCGGTCCCTACTCTGAGCAAGATTAATCCTGTTCCTAGCATCACCTATTCCAAAGAATGAGGCTATACCCACCAAACTGGAAGAAAAGCCACTCGGCAGTAGCAGTAAATTTGTTAGCAAATCTTAGTATTTCTAAGGTTGCAGGAGAACCCTAGGTCGCCACCTTCAACAATCCGACTGTATTTAATGATTAAATTCGTTTGAATTGATCGAAGTTCAGTTACAGGAAAAAAAATTTTCAGTTGAGCTATTAAGGTATGTGTCCCAAATAGACATTAGAGATTTGTTCCATTATTTCATTATTTACTGATGTCATTTTTACACTGTAGATAATAATACTAATAATAATAATATTAATAATAATAATAATAATAATAATAATAATAATAATGCTTTATTGCCAGAACAAAGATACATATTGATTTTTTATATAAGAACTCCCTAGCACCCCACAACGAGTAAGTTACATACATACTCATGCTCAGTGGGCATTCCACATAAGTTAATGTTGAGATATTTTATTGAATAACGGACTAAAAAGTAATAAAAGGAAAAAAAAAGAAAAAAACACATATAAGAATAATTGAACTTTAATTTTTCTCTGTTAACAGCAATTTTCAATAGATTTTTTTGAAATAAGGAGCATTAGCAAATTATATGTTTGGAAATTTATCTATTATCATGTTATAAAGCCTTGAACCGAAGGTGCTAGTATGATTATATGCTACAGTTGCAGTACATTAGAAACTGTCAAGCATATGTTGTCTGATCGTTTGGTTTTATATTTATGTGAATATAAATTAAATATGTTTCGTTTTTTATGTATGAAATTCAGTAATACATTGTTACAAATTTGATAGAAGTCAAATACTTCAAATTATGAATACAGCAGCTCTCAAGGGTAATCAAGAGGTTTATTAAGGCATATTTTTATTATTATTTTCTGTAGCAGAGTTATTGGCATGAGGGAGGTACTATAAGCACTACCCCATCCTATAATGCCGTATTGTAATATAGCTTGTATAATGCGAGGTAAATCAGTCGTAAAGTATGGACAGTCAAGTAATTTCGTAGGATGAAAAAATAGTGAATAATTTTTCTTAATCTGTTGCACAGAAAAAGAACATGTTTATCCCAACGTAAATGTTGGTCGATTATTATTCCGAGATATTTAAATTAAGGAGATTCATTTAGAATAGGACAGTTACAACTATTAGAAGAACAATTGGATGTATGAATTTTTAAACACAAGAGCGAATCAGAAGATTTCATACCAACAGATGTTAACGAAAATGGTACAACCGTAGTCTTAGAATTATTTAAGACGAGTATGTTGGAATCAAACCAATTTTTAATCAATGTGATACCATTGTTTGCATTATGGTCAGATGGTCTGAACTCTGAAATGTTGTGGATCTTATACTCACAGCATAATTAGAGCATAAGAAACCTGCTGTGTGCAAATATGAGCCCTCTCATTATAGGACCAGATGGCGAACACGATACTTGGTGCCCTCCAGGGAAGGAGATAAGTCAACAGTTAATCAGTCTTATTCCCGCACGTGTACTACAATTAATGCAAAATAAAGGGAGCGGCCCAGCGCATGACGAGACACAAAAAGTAAAAGTAGAGCTCGACACCCGTGCCAAGTTTCGGGCACCGAACTTCTGGACGTAAAACGAACAAGTAATGTACCCTGAGCGCACGATCGCAGTACCCACACACTTGCACGCTCTACAATTATGCAGAATGCCATCGATCATACTGCACGGAAAACAAAGGCCCTCACATGAGCTATCAGTGTCATTATCGAAGAACTGTAAATCATATTAAACGCTTAAGATTAATATTGATGGTTTGTCAATATGCCGTTCTGCTGAAGAGTTTTCAATCAATCAGTTTCATACTCACAGAAGTAAATCGTGTGGTAGATAAACTGAGGATATTTCTGCCAATATTGGAATAACCATGTCCGAAAGCACATCAAGTCTAGGGTATCATATAATTTTCAATTCTGTTGGCTCGCAGACTTTTATATGATATTCTTATTGAATTTGGTATTCCCAAGACTGTAGTTCGATTAATTAAAATGTGTCTCACAAGGGAAGTACCCCAGCTCGAACGGCTAAAACCGAGTGTAAATGCGTTTAAAATACAGAGTTGTGCTTGTTCTACCGCTCATCAAGGTTATTTATCTGTAAAACTCCGGAGTCGTGTGCAATCAATGATTGAAGAATAACGAATCTAATGACTAGAGAAGCACAAATCGCTGAAGAAACAACACCGTGTAACAGACAGTTATGACAAGGAGATCCACAAAATACATAAATGAGGTATTATGTGGCAAGAAGCTACACGGCATTTGCTTTAAATAATATACGAGTATAGGGTATTTCAAAAGTCAGTTCAAACATTAAACCGCTATAAATATTTTAATATGAGATAGGGAAAAAACAAAAATATCACAGTTTTGGGCAAACAACGGGGTTTACAAAACATTGGGAAGATTTCCGCCGTTCTCTTGTTCAACGTAGGTAGCTTTCTTTCTGCGACATCATGCACAGCATTTTGCAGATGATGTCTTGGAATATTGGCAATTTCTTGCGAGATGGCATCTTTCAGTTGTAGTAGGGTTGTTGGATGCGTGAGGAAAACTCGTTCTTTAAGGTAACCCCACAACCAAAAGTCGGTCGGATTGAAATGTGGAGATAGCGGAGGCCACATTGTTGAAAAGTGCCTACTGATGACTTTGGTCGGAAAACGAACCTTAATTGCGCGTGTTAACTCCACTATTAATTATTTTGGTAGGTTATTTACGACGCTTTATCAATATCTTATGTTATTTAGCGTCTGAATGAGATGAAGGTGATAATGCCAGTGAAATGAGTCCGGGGTCCAGCACCGAAAGTTACCCAGCATTTGCTCATATTGGGTTGAAGGAAAACCCCGGAATAACATCAACCAGGTAACTTGACCTGACCGGGAATCGAACCCGAGCCACCTGGTTTCCCGTCCAGACGCGCTAACCGTTACTCTAAAGGGGTGGACAATAATGGAATAAGACAGACTATTACAGTAAACGGGGAGCGCTACTACAGCATGTTACAGAACTTCGTCATTCCTAGACTGAGGAATCACGATATGGAAAACATAATCTTCATGCACGATGGCGCTCCACCCCACATCTTTATCTCTGAAAAACAATTAATTACGCAGATATTTGGCGATCGTGTCATCAGTCGGCACTTTCCAACAATGTGGTCTCCGCGATCTCCACATTTCAATCCGGCCGACTTTTGGTTGTGGGGTTACCTTAATGAACGAGTTTTCCTCACACATCCAACAACCCTACTGCAACTGAAAGATGCCATCTCACAAGAAATTGCCAATATTCTAAGACATCATCTGCAAAATGCTGTGCATGGTGTCGCAGAGAGAAAGCTACCTACGTTGAACAAGAGAACGGCGGAAATCTTCCCAATGTTTTGTAAACCCCGTTGTTTGCCCAACACTGTGATATTTTTGTTTTTTCCCTATCTCATATTATAATGTTTATAGCGGTTTAATGTTTGAACTGACTTTTGAAATACCCTATACTCGTATATTATTTAAAGCAAATGTCGTGTAGCTTCTTGCCACATAATACCTCTTTATGTATTTTATGGATCTGCTTGTCATAACTGTCTGTTACACGGTGTTGTTTCTTCAGCGATTTGTGCTTCTCTAGTCATTAGATTCGTTATTCTTCAATCATTGATTGCACACAACTCCGGAGTTTTACAGATAAATAACCTTGATGAGCGGTAGAACAAGCACAGCTCTGTATTTTAAACGCATTTACACTCGGTTTTAGCCGTTCGAGCTGGGGTACTTCCCTTGTCAGTGAAACGTACGGCAGAGTCCGTATATGCAACTTTCTATCTGATGTTTTTCCAGTTCACTGCGGGCTAGAAAAAGGCTTTAACTGTGCTCTAGAATATGACATTAGGAAATTCCAGGATGACAGAGAGGATTTGGAATTGAACGGATTACATCAGCTGCTTGTCTATGCAGATGACGTGAATATGTTGGAGGAAATCCGCAAATTATTAGGGAAAATAGGGGATTTTTGCTTGAAGGAAGTAAAGAGACAGGTTTGGAAGTGAATTCCGGAAAGGGTAAAATATTTGATTATGTCTCGTTTACAGAGTACGAAATGGAAATATAAAAATTAGAAATTTAGCCTTTGAAAAGGTGGAAAAATTGAAATATCTTGAACAGTGAGAAATGTGATACTCGGAGAAAATTAAACGCAGAATAAATATGGGAATTATTCGGTTGAGAAGCTTTTGTCATTCAGTCTGCTCTCAAAACGTTGGAATTTATGAAATATTTATATTAGAGGTTGTTCTGTATGATTGTGAAACTTGGACTCTTATTTTGAGAGAGGAACAGAGGTTAAGAGTGTTCGAGAATAAGGTGCTTAGAAAAATATTTGGAGCTAAGAAGGATGAAGTTACAGGAGAATGGAGAAAGTTGCACGACGTAGAACTGCACGCATTGCATTCTTCACCTGACATAATTAGCAATATTAAATCCAGACGTTTGAGATGGGCAGAGCATGTAGCACGTATTGGCGAATCCAGACATACATATAGAGTATTAATTGGAGGGCCGAAGGGAAAAAGACCTTTGAAGAGGCCGAGATGTAGATGGGAAGATAATATAAAAATGGATTTGAGGAAGGTGGAATATGTTGATAGACTAGATTAATCTTGCTCAGGATAGGGACCAATGGCAGGCTTACGTGAGGGCGGCAATGAACCTCCGGGTTCCTTAAAAGCCATTTGTGAGTAAGTATGTTGGCTCGCAGACACATTTGTCCACAAAGCAAGGAACTTCGCATGACAAGAAAATATGTTTTTATACTCAATTATTTGAGCATTATAATGGTATTATGAAGTAACTAACTAGCTGAAAAATATGTTGTAAACAAAGTGACCAATCAAGATTACCTAGGTGTCTATGGAATGTGTGAAGAACGGAGTCATAGTGACTTCGTGCCAAACCAAATTTCTCCATTGTTATGATACATAAATTAAGCACTGAAAGAACCGAAGTTTGTTAGCCATTTGCTTCTTTATTACGAGATTCCTGAGTTTTTAGTATAAGTTAGATGTACATGTATTAGGCCTACCAGCTTCTCTTGGAAAGGAGCTCTGACTCGTCTCTCCGCTCCGTTTCGTGTGTTTAAATCTGCTTATTCCTATAGGCACTGATCAACGAGAATAGTACTCACGTACCAAATATACTGTCACGTGGATTTAATAAGAAACTAAACATTTTTATTCAAAGTCATCTTATGGGCAACTGTTGAGGGTTCTTCGAAGACTTTAGGATAGAGGATTCCACGTTAAGAAAAAGCATTGAGCATATGGAACTATTCCATCAAATGAGCAGTTCGTATTTAAAATAGGCTTAAGGACTCTATTAATAGACGGTAGTATATTATACACACTATTTAAAGGGTGTAATTGGTATTTGTGTCAGTGAAGTGTGTTTCTGTCAGTGAAGCTTTATAGTTTATAGTGGCAGTGCAAAGTATTTGAACAGTGAAGTGTTTTTGAAGTGTTAGTGAAATCAGGATAGAATCAGTGAAATGTGTGGTAGTTCCAGTTCAGTGAGTGAGTTGTCAGCGAAATGAGTGTAGTGCTGAAAGATACTTGTGCAGGTATGAACATATCATTAGTTCGAACTTAGGGTTAAGATACAAATTAGATTTACTTTAAATGTTATTTTAAGTGCTCATGCTTCATTAATTTAGGTTGCTCCCTTTTATTATTATTATTATTATTATTATTATTATTATTATTATTATTATTATTATTATTATTATTATTATTATTAGTATTATTAATTGTTACTAGTATTAATTATTATTAGTATTATTATTAATTTATTATTAATTGTATTTTTATTAATTGTGTTTATTACTGTCATTATTGAGTGTAATTAGTTACTACTGCCACCAGGTATATACCCATTTGCAGTGTGAATAAATACACACACACATATATATATAACACCTATTTACCACATAGCTTCTACAATGTACTTGGCAAGGCCAATAAAAGCAATGCTTCTTTCTTAACGTGGAATGCTCTAGGTAACCAAACACAGGATTCTATTCATTAGGCCTACACAAATTTTACAGCTTTCAGAAAATTGTTTTAAATCTGCACATTTTGTGTAATACTTATATCAGTTTGGTAAAGACTTCCCTCGTCAGGTTAAGAAGATTTCGGCCGAAAATACATCTGAAAGACGGCTCTTGTACCATGATTTTTTTACTTGGTTATTTAACAACGCTGTATCAACTACTAGGCTATTTAGCGCCAATGAAATTGGTGATAGCGAGATGGTATTTGGCGAGATGGGGCCGAGGATTCGCCATACATTAATTGACATTCGCCTTACGGCTGGGGATAACCTCGGAAAAAACTCAACCAGGTAATCAGCCCATGCGGGAAACGAACCCACGCCCTCAGCCGACTGAGCCACGTCGGTGGCTGCCATGCTTTCTTATTATACATTCATTGAAAAAGTTAAAGAAATTGGTTCTATTAATGATTAAATCGGAAAGACCAAGAATTAGAGATATTCAGGTAGCATAGCAGAGGATCTTCATGAAAGCCAAAACTTATATAGAAAAAATGTTATCGGGCAATACTGCTAATTTGTTAAGCAAACGCTTTAAAATATCAAACAGCTTAGTTTGGAAAATTTAACGCAATTTCTGAAAATATTCCTATTAACTGCAATGGTGATTGAATTGAAGGAAGCTGATTATGAAGAGAGACACAGCTCTTCATTACGTGTTTTAGCTCCGATAGAAATTGAACCGGATCATTAGTTCGGCAGTTAATAAGATTTCAATTTCATTAGTTACTACAACCCTATTTACTCATACATGCGACGCAGATAATAGAAGAATTCATATACACTGAAGGCGTGTGTGTTAAATTCCGAGCAGAAGTAAAACCTTGAAAACCTATAAATTCTCTTTTCGTGGCCCCATATGTAGCCTATATACAGTGGGTGATCAAATTATTAGGGACACTTGGTAAAAGTAGGAATTTCATCTTCAAATTCACATAAAACACAAGTAATTTGGATTTTCTCAACTGGAAAAGCTTTATTACTCTAAATAGTGTTTTATAAACAATATTATTACATATTTAATTGTTTAATAATGAATATGGAATGAAATAAACAAGAAAACTAATATTTTGTCACACATCCCTTTTGCAGCAATTACAGTTTTAACTCTCTTTGGCATACTAGAAATGCATTGAAGACAATTGTTTTTAATTTCTTGGCTGTGGTACCACATATTGATCAGTTTTTCTATTAAATATTGTTTATTTGTAATAATTTCTGAATGAATTTGCCTCTTCATTAGCTCCCAAATATTTTCAATCGGATTAAGGTCCGGAGAGTTACCAGGCCAATCCAGAACCCTGATTTTGTTGTCAGAGAGGAATTTTGTCACCTTATTTGCCTTGTGACAGGGCGCAGAGTCGTGCATGAACACAAAATAACCATCTGGAAACCATTCACGGACTTGTGAAAGAAGCCGTTCCTTCAGAACCTTTATGTACTGTTATTGTTTCATCATTCCTTGAACAAAACACAGGCGACCAGTTCCATGACCACTAATCACAGACCACACCATGAGGCTTAGAGGATGTTTAACAGTCTTCTACATAGAAAGGAGCTAATGAGAGAT
Organism: Periplaneta americana; assembly: GCF_040183065.1. Lineage (NCBI taxonomy): Eukaryota > Metazoa > Arthropoda > Insecta > Blattodea > Blattidae > Periplaneta > Periplaneta americana. Next base: position 59,432,588 of record NC_091125.1, on the reverse strand, counting down.
GCTGGAATCAACATATCTTTTATGACAACCCGTCGGAGGATCAAAGAGTTAGGGTTTTCATGTCGCACTCCAACCAAGAAACCAATCCTGAAACCATACATGGTGAAGAAGCGTCTCTCTTGGGCAAAGCAGCATCAATCTTGGACTGTGGATGACTGGTAAAAAGTGAGTTGTTTGTCATTCACATGATTTCTTTGGTAGTCACAATTTTACTTAGTGCAAATATGTTTTATGTAGGCCTACTGTTTATTTCTTTTTTCAGGTGTTTTTCAGATGAATCTACCATACAGATACTTGCTGACAAATCTGTGTTCGTTAGAAGGCGAAAGGTGAAAAGTACAATAATGACTGTATTATGAAGACTGTTAAACATCCTCTAAGCCTCATGGTGTGGTCTGTGATTAGTGGTCATGGAACTGGTCGCCTGTATTTTGTTCAAGGAATGATGAGACAATATCAATACATAAAGGTTCTGAAGGAACGGCTTCTTCCACAAGTCCGTGAATGGTTTCCAGATGGTTATTTTGTGTTCATGCATGACTCTGCGCCCTGTCACAAGGCAAATAAGGTGACAAAATTCCTGTCTGACAACAAAATTAAGGTTCTGGATTGGCCTGGTAACTCTCCGGACCTTAATCCGATTGAAAATATTTGGGAGCTAATGAAGAGGCAAATTCATTCAGAAATTATTACAAATAAACAATCTTTAATAGAAAAACTGATCAATGTGTGGCATCACGGCCAAGAAATTAAAAACAATTGTATCCAATGCATTTCCAGTATGCCAAATAGAGTTAATGCTGTAATTGCTGCAAAGGGATGTGTGACAAAATATTAGTTTTCTTGTTTATTTCATTCCATATTCATTATTACACAATTAAATGTGTAATAATATTGTTTATAAAACACTACTTAGAGTAATAAAGCTTTTCCAGTTGAGAAAATCCAAATTATTTGTGTTTTATGTGAATTTGAAGATGAAATTCCTACTTTTACCAAGTGTCCCTAATAATTTGATCACCCACTGTACGTTAACATACTACATAGGCCTACGTAAATAAATATTTCCACATATTATTCTTTTTTTTTAATTTTATGCTCGTTTTCATCTGAATTAACATTGCTTAGGTAACAAATCTCGCATACCAATTAGCAGCTTCTGTGACTTGCGTGATGCTTGCACCCCGGAATCAGGAGAGCCACGCTAAGGGGTACAGACCGCCTCCAGCAAGCTCTTAGTCTTAATATTTCCTTGTGTTCGCACAGTCGGAAGTCCATTGCTGTGAAGCGAGCGTGAAGAATTCCTCTTAGTTCGATGGCCATTCGCACACTGTTCTAGTCTTATTAATCTACAGAATCCTGTAACAAAGCCAAATTAAAAGTTCTGTGGATTCGAAGGTTTCACAGTCATTAACCTGGACTCATTTCGCTGACATTATTACCTCAATTTTATTCAGGCTCTGGGTAATAATCGCAGTTCATAAAGCGTCGTAAAATAAACAAATTAAACAAACAAACGAAAATTTGTGACCAACTTTTCATTTGGAAGTGAATAGATAGCATAAACTCAAATTAATTTTCGAGAAACAGTTTAGAAACTAAGCAACTAATCACATTGCATGAAAAGCACTCATGCTTATTCAAACAATTTTTCTTCCTGTACAAATGAACTGGAAGCGTTGAGACAACGTGTACAGTTAAGACCCATACTCTTCGCTTTAAGAGGCAAGATTCAGATTACAGAAAGTATTTACATACAGAAGAACATGCACTACAATCCAGAGTCCTCAACCACTGCTGAAGTCACGCGAAATGGGTCATATTACGGGATATGCTGTGAATGTATTCATTCGATACCTCCATTAGGCCTATTATATTGTTCTGGAGGTATAAGCACAGTCTAGTATATACAGTCACGAAGCTCGTTATGTAATAAATATGCATACATAGATAGTTGCTAACCACTAGGATCGCTACTGTCGCCTCATTACAGACAATGCGAAATAGTACCTGCACAGTCTATTGTTCCTAGCAACCTCATCAACTCAAGCTTCGTGACAGTATATACTAGACTGTGGTATAAGAGTAACATGTAGAAGTAACAAATGGAACACCAATTCAACGAACTAGCAGCTGCTATCTACATAAATTCTCATTGATTGATATACAACATGGCGTAGGCCTATGATCTATTCTAACAAAACTAGTATCCTGGAGGTACAATGAAACCAAAGTTAAACGCATGAGCCAGAATATATAAATTAAATATAAAATGACAAATTCTGTGAATATGAAACGCTTAAATTGTTATTGTAACTTTTTCTTATCTTTCCTTTTATTAGTTTTAAGTATGTGAATAATTCAGCTTTCGTACTGTAATTTGCTAACATAAAACAATTCACTTTGTTGATAGCATTATAACAAATGTTACTGTTCATTCGTTGATTTTTACCCATTTGGAAGGGGGAAGTATCTGTACAGGTTGCAGCCAATGAAGCGTATCGGTACGCGACAGTTACAAGAAACCAAGCGCCATTGCAACACTTTATTTGAAGAAGAGGTTATTCAATATTCTATTTTTCGCATATGAGTTGAAAATAAGTTTTGTGCTGGGATTAGTTGAAGTGTAAACTAGTTGTTACCATGTGACGTCCTTGGAAGTCTGTGTCTCGAACGAAATACTAATAGTGATTGTGAATGTTAACGTTGTGTGTTACCGAATGAATCGGTAAAGCCATGCATACACAGTCAGCTAAAATCATTCAAAATGTGTATAGGCTAAATATTTTAAGAAGGGAGGAGGACAATGTAGACTAATGATCCACTTCCAAAAGCCGTAACTGCGGCAGGAGTAATGTGCTCAACGTTGAAGAAAATAGTTGCGGTATATATAGCAAAATATTCCGAGTCAAAAAAGGGTGCCCAAAACAAAAAAACAAACCTACGTAGAATCGATTAATTTTGTCGTGACCTAATTCGAAGGAAGTCCTTCCGACTGTAAACAAAATGTTTGCCGCTATTCGCAGCAAAGCAATAAGTACTTACGAGCTCACATACTAGAAAACCACTGAACCACGTTGATCCTTGTCGCAGCTATGGTTTTTGCAAGTAGATCATGGCATTGTTTTCCTTTCTCCTTAAAATAGTTATACAAATTTTTGTTGATTTTAGCTCGCTGTGCATGTACTGTATGGTTTACCACGTCCACTTGATGACACACACAACGTTCATTTTCATAATCACTATCAATATTTTAAGATCCAGAGTCCAAGAACGCCACATAACTGGTTTACATTTTAACCTAACGTTACCAGATTTTTTCACAATTTTCGGGAACAGATATCTACTACTTTCAACATTTCTACTACAGATAATTTTTCATTCACATGTATTGTTTTACACACCTTAAAAATTAAAATACTCATTCTATTTACACACAAGCATTACTTCCAGGAAGACACGGAGATATTTCAACCACCTTCTGGATTTGTGCATAGAAAATCATTTTCTCAGAGAGAACAACAAACAACAAAGATCCACATTTTCTTCATTCCACTTTGCTATTTTCTCTAAAGTACAAATTTTTTTAAGCAACGAATTTTATAAAATAAATTATTTCATCCAGTTCAAGTCCATCTACATTGGAAGAAAAATAATGGACTGTCTCTTGAAATCTTTTTAGTTGTGGAAGACATCTTAGTAATATACATCCCACAGAAGTTGTGACTGAATACCCCAGGCTATGAGATATTCAACAACATTTTCATAAAATTATAATAATTAACACTGAAAATTCGGTGATGCCTGACGATAAATTATTAAATTCTGGGACATTCCGAGGACAAATTTTTTTCGGGGTCAATAAGCAAAATTCGGAGATTGTTCCCGGGAAACGGGGATGCTTGGAAACCTTATTTTAATCCCAACACGAAAATTAGTTTCAACCCGTAAGTAAATAACTAACTAGCCTGTTCTTCAAAATCGTGCTGCAACAGCGCTTGACTTCTTGCTTCAAGTGTCGTGTGCTCATACACTTCACTGACTGCAACCTGTACAGATACTACCCCTTTCCACCGTCTAAAAAATCAGTGAAGGAACAGTAGTTTTCAATAGCCTGTGTAATTACGCGGTCCCAATATCAGAATTTGGACTAAAATTTATCAAACAACATCCAAATTTGCTTTTTGACATTGCATTCCGCTGTAGCAGAGTTACATCTTTCAATCTACTCTTGTAATACCACAATTTTTATTATCCTATCTCCTTTTACTCTATCTTGTCTTACTCCATAATATTCTGTTATTCCATCTTGTCCTGTCCTCCATTACCTCCTATTGTTTTATCCTCTCGCATCCTATATAGACCTATTCTACTCTCTCTTTACCCTATTTTCTCTAATCTTTTCTATCTCCCAATTGCCGAATCCTCTTTTGTCCAGTGTTGTCTAATCCTTTTGCACTCAGTATTCTTATATCCTATCTCATTTCATCATCTTATTTGATGTTTTTCTATGTTCTCTTATCGCACATTGTCCTATATTTTCTTACCATACTTTGCCTTATTATTTTTTATTTTATATTGTCTTTTCCTCTAATCCTATATTGTTCTATCCTCTAACCCTAAATTGTCCTAGTCTCTAATCCTACATTGTCCTATCCTTGCTTAGCCATATTCCCTTATGCTTTCTCATGTCATATTGTTCAATCTTTTCTTATTCCATATTGTTCAGTCCTTTCTTATCCTATGTTTCCCAATCCTCTCTTATCCTAAATTGTCTTGTGCTCTCTTGTCTCATATTTTTCTATCATATAATATTAATTCCTCCTTTATCCTATATGAGAATTACCAACTGGGAGGAACTAGCAAAAGATAGAACAGAATGGAAGCGTTTTGTGGAATCGACATGGCGACGACATGATCCATAATGTCCTTTGATTGATTGATTGATTGATTGATTGATTTATTTATTTATTTATTTATTTATTTATTTATTTATTTATTTATTTATTGATCCTATATTCTGCACTACTCTCTTCTCATATTCTCCTCTGCCTTCTTATCCCATATTCACCTCTGCTCTATCATCTCACATTACCAAATCTTCCTTTATCCTTCATTGTCCAAACATCTCTCGCCTCACATTGTCCAATCGTCTCTTACCTCTCGCTGTCCAATCTCCTTCATCTCAGGTTGTCCAGTCTTATCTTATATCATGTTGTCCAATCTTATTTTATCCCATGATGTCCAATCTTGTCTTATCTCATGTTGTCCAATTTTCTTTTATCTCATGGTGTCCAACTTTCCCTTATCTCAGGTTACTCAATTTTCTCTTACCTCAGGTTGTCCAATCTTCTCTTATCTCATGTTGACAAATCTTCTTTTATCTCAGATTGCCCAACCTTCTTTTATCTCAAGTTTCCCAATCTTCTCTTACCTTAGGTTGTCTAATCTTCTCTTATCTCAGGTTGCCCAAATTCTCTTATCTCAGGTTACCCAATATTCTATTATTTCAGGTTAACCAATCTTCTCATATATCATATTGTCCGATCTTTTCTTATCTCATGTTGTCAAATCTTCTCTTATCTCAGGTTGCTCGATCTTCTATTATCACAGGTTACCCGATCTTATATTACTTCAGGTTTCCCAATCTTCTCTTACCTCAGGTTACCCAATATCTTCTTACCTCATATTGTCCGATCTTCTCTTATCTTATGTTACCTAATTTTCTCTTGCCCAGTCCTCTCTATTCTATGTTACCTTACAACATTCTCATATCCCTTATTCTCCTATCCTGTAATACCAATTCCTCTCTTATCCTATATTCTCTTACGCTTTCATCCCATAATATCCTCTGCTTTCTTATGCTACATCGTAGATTCTTATCAGAAACTGTTCTGTTCTCCCATATCGCATATTACCATACCTTATTCCAGTGCTGTCATGGAAATGTTTCTCTTGGCCATACGTCACACCCCTTGTTTTGTCCCTTGAAATATATATTACACTCCTCTCTCTATCTCTCCGACTGTCATTTAATGATTTTTTAATATCAAAGTAGAAATAAATAAATTGTTTTACTTTTCATTTTAATTGTAGAACAAGCTTGATTTAAAGAATACACCATGTAGCCCCATCGTCTCGATGCACACTTGTCTCGATGAATCTTGGAGTGTGTGTTTGCAGTACTTCTTGTTGTTCAACCATTATTTTATATAATTCTGGATTCCAGTGCTGCAGAGGTGGACAATTTTTGTTTATGAACATCAAACAACATACATTAGGAACAGCAAGAGATGATTTAAGATCTGTACAGATCTCCGCTTACAAAACTTAGGCACTCATATGCCTTATGACTCCGTACACACAAAATTTTCTTTTCCCCATACGATTAATTTTAATACCATTTATAGCATGTATTGAAACAATCAGAAACATAATTTGACCAGGAACACTGGCAGTACGATTATTGATAAATGGGTTTGCGACCTCGATGTTGGATTAAGATTTAATTTGGGTGTAGAATTTCAATTTCTTTGATTAAATCTTTAAGTTAAGAATTTCATTTACACTGAATAATTTTGTCGTGCAGTAAATCTTTTTGGTTAAAGTAGTTAAAAGTTTTGTTGAGGTTATTCTTTAATAATAATTATTTGGTAGTGATATGTTATTCGGTTTCAATGGTTTAAGAAAATTGTAGGTTCCCGTACGATGTATGGCCCCGTATGGCCTCCATGACAGCACTGCCTTATTCTATATTACAGAGAACTATTGAATTTCTGTGAAAATAGCTACATAATATAAGACAGTTAAGGCTACATGTCTATCTCCAGTCAGCATCCAATCCAAGTCAAAATAACGACGAAAATATCGATCTTCAGTTGCAATAATAGTAAGAAACTGAGCCTTCTTGTGTGTGCTCTACCGTAGTTGGTGAAAAAGAAAAGCAATGTGTCCAAATCCTTGATCTGCTCTACGTGTTAAAGAAGTAATGGTAACGTTCTACTACTTAAAGCCGTGATTGGAATCGCCTCGTCACGTGCAACGAGAAGCGAACACTACTGTAGCCTCCTTCCTGCGGGAACAGGGTCTGTCTCGTTGTCTGATGAGACGTGGCTTTCTCACATTGCATGCATGCATAACAACACGTAAACTAAGTTTTATTGAGTGGCGGTTTAGCAGAGAAGCCAAGTAATCTGGGCCTCCATAAGATTTATGTAAAATACTATGCTCAATTGTTAATATTAATAACAGTAACAGTAAATACAATGATGAAGTAAATAATAACAGAACATGACCATTAAAAAGGTATTGCAAATGTGCATCAGAACTATAAAGATACATAATTCTTTGTAAAGTTTCTTGCTTTCCGCGAAAACAACTTGAAGCCAGGGCTGAAGTGGCCGCTCGGTTGCTGTATTTTTTATGACGCCAGCAGCCTGTACAGCGGGGAATGAAGACGAGGGATAGTTTCAGCAATAACTAATAGGTTAGTGAGCTTCCGAAGTTATTAAATTACTTTTCTTTCTCAGACTTAATCGTTACGTTCACTTATGTTTTATGTTAATACAATTATTTATTGATTTTGACAGAAGTAGTGAAATTTTAACACATAAATACATAGATTTAATATTATTAATTCTCTGTTAGATCTTTCCATTTTCGAGACAAAATGAAATTGAAAGATTGATATTCTTGGAAACGGTTTCTTACTAAATTTAATTTTTTGGAAAAAATAAATATTCATACTTTGTACTACAATCAATAGAAATGTATTATTTGTCTTTCTTGTGTTAAATTTTATATTATCTTGTTAACATGTTTCAGCCTGCTATTAGCCATCATCAGAACTGGTTGTTGCTGGTCTTGGCGCCTTTTGTTTTGTTTCCTGTGGTGGTGTGTTTGTGTAGTGTAATGTGGCAAATATACAGACACACAAAAACACACCCAAATGAAAATCTCAACACACAAATTAACTTCAGAACACACACACTCTTTGACTCCACATTACACTACACAAACACACCTCCACAGAAAACAAAACAAAAGACACCAAGACCAGCAACAACCAGTTCTGATGATGGCCAATAGCAGGCTGAAACATGTTAACAAGGTTATATAAAATTTAATACAAGAAAGACAAATAATACGTTTTCCGAAGTGATATAGCGTTAAAAGTTGTGTAATCAAGATGTACAACAGAAATGATTATGTGGTAGAGCAGGAAAAAATAAATAGTTTAGTTGGACTCATATGTTGTTAAGCACGGGGAAAAGTATGGTCATAGGTTTGAGTGTTCGAGAGAAATATCTAGTAATGGGTCCTTTAAAGACTATTCGAGTTGTTACATTTTCCAGTATTTCCAAAGAGAATTCATAATGAATTCATTGAATACGTAACTAAAGAATTAGTGATTTTTATAGAAGAGTGAATGAAGTCTCATTTTTGCATGCCTTGATGGAGTAACATATATTTCCGAAGAAAGGACTGTTATTGTTGCCATACTGATGAATTCTAATGGCAAAATTCAAGAACATTTTCGTCAATGCCATGATGTAAATGAATTACGTGCTTGGAAACCATGATACTAAAAGCATACTGGTGGCTTAATCAATTACACCCAAAGTAGTTCATCGTTTAAATTTAGCTTTACAGCAGAGTTGTTAAAGGAAGAGAGTCAAATTACATTCTTGAGAAGCTATATGCTAAAGAAAAAGTGCCAAAATCAGGGGTTGATCGAAAGAGAGCGTGGCATGAAAGAAAGCGTGCAAATGAACCACTGAAAATTGAGAAATTAAAAATCATGGAACGTCAAACAATTGAAATTCTTGAATGAGATAAGAAGATAAATTAAATAAGCATTCCAGTATCTCCAGATTCGTAAATTTCGAAGAAATTGCTTATGTGTTTATTGAAAAGGGAGAAATTGTAATAGGCTATATGGTACGATGATGTCATTGAAAAATATGCTGTAAAGAATTATAATGTTATTTGTAAATAGGCCTACTACTAAACGTATTATTAACCCGTCCGCTAATCACTCATAAATGTGTTCGTAACTTAAAAATGTGCATGAGAATAAGTATGCGGGAGAAGGGAGCTGTCATAATCTTCATGAGAAATTTGGTCTCCACAGAGTTCAGACACAATATTTTACGACGCTGTATCAACATCTTAGGTTATTTAGCGGCTGAATGAGATGAAGGTGATAATGTTGATGAAATAAGTCCGGGGTCCAGCACCGATAGTTACCAGCATTTGCTCGTATTGGGTAGAGATAAAACTCCGGAGAAAACCTCAACCAAGTAACTTGCCCCGACCGGGATTCGAGCCCGGGCCACCTGGTTTCGCGGCCAGACGCGCTAACCGTTATTCCACAGGTGTGAACGCTACTGATTATAACTTCTGTTTAACTTAGATCTAACAATTAAATTTGTACCACAGTCTAGTATATACATTCACGAAGCTTGAGTTGTGAGGGTGCTAGGAACAATAGACTGTGCCGGTACTATTTCGCATTGTATGTAATGAGGCGATATTAGCGATCCTAGTGGTTAGCAACCACCTATGGATACATATTTACTAGGTATTGAGCTTCTTGATTGTATATACTAGACTGTGCTTGTACCTTGTAGAGCACAGAAGATTCTAAGTCATATAGACGACGACTTATGTTAATATATATATATATATATATATATATATATATATATATATATATATATATCAGAAAATGTAAATATATATACATATATATATATATCTCAGAAAAGGAGAAAAAGACATCGGCTGAATCACTGGCTAGGAAGAAACTGTCTACTGAAGGATGCATTGGAAGGAATGGTGAAATGGAAAAATGTGCGGGGCAGAAGAAGATATCAGATGATAGACGACATTAAGATAGCCTGTATGGATCTATGCGGAGACTGAAAGGAAGGCGGGAAATGGAAAAGATTGGAGAACGCTGAATTTGCAGTGAAAAACCTGCACTTTGGCAGAAAATTATGAATGAAAGAATATCTTCCTCAAAATAGAACAAACTGCATTACATAAATGATGTACATTGTCCCATTACAGACTTGAGCATTATTTGTTAAATGATCATTTGTGCAAGTGTGAGTAAATATGTATGTACATATTTTTGAGACAAAGCGCAAAAAACTGCAGTTACAGTTAAATACCTTTGTTACTCTCCATACAGTAGAATAATAGAGAAAAATTCGAAACTTACTGGAACGCCTTTTTTATGTATCTTCTAACGGTGTAATGGTTACATTAATACAAATTTGTCTCAAGAAGTATTGGTGTCATCTTTCTATCCTCTAATTAAACTTCAATAAAAGAAGGAAGAAACAATTAAAAAGTACGCATTCGCGCGTCCTTGCAAAAAGAATTCGGGGCTATGAGGAAGAATCTATGTGAACTCCAAGCATGTTGGCCATTTGTCTCGCTTCGTTTCCCAACATTTCGTTGAAGTAATTCAAGAAAATTTTGAAGGGGACTAATCTAATAGCCTAGCTACCATATGAGGAGGAATGTTGCAAGCACTACTGAATAGGTTTTAACGACGCCGTATCAATTGCGAGGTTATCCAGTGCTGATGACATTTGTGATGGCGAGATGAGTCAGAGAACTCGCTATGGAATTACCTGACATTCGACTTATATTTGGGGAAACTTCGGAAATAAAACTCAACTAGGTAATCAGCTCCTTTGGGGAGGCCGAGACGTAGATAGGAACATAATATTAAAATAGATTTGAGGGAGGTGGGATATGATGATAGAGACTGGATTAATCTTGCTCAGGATAGGGACCAATGGCGGGCTTATGAGAGGGCGGCAATGAACCAGTAAGTAAGTAAGGTAATTAACTCAAGCGGGATTCGAATCTATTCCCGAACACAGTCTAGAATCGTAGGGAAACGTGTTACCTCCTGAGTTACGCCGATAGCTATCTTCGTCTTAAAGTAAATGTTTGAACTTTCTTTGCTTCCATTTCTATAATTGTAAAAACAGTTCGTAGAAAGAATAAAGCATCTTATGACTATCATAAATGCTATGAATTCAGTTCTTGGTTTGATATATTCGTCTGAAAGTGTGACGGTCTTAGCATTAAGAAGCAGCAATTCAAACAGTGGCGTACGTAGGTAGGTGGGATGTAAATCTATTTGAAATTAACGAGAAAGCCACAGGTGGCTGTTCCCTCTTTTAACACCTCTACGATGCATTTCAAATCAAGTTTCTCATTTTTCAAACGTCGTATCAAATACCGAAATGCTTCGGAAGTGCTTGAAAAAGAGTAGCCATGGGAATTACAATTCACACATAGAAATGATTTTAAAAACATACACCAGTGTATACTACATTCAACACTTATCAAAACACGAGGCACGCTTTCTGAAAGCTGTGTGGTTTCGTATGAACTTAATGTTTGCGATGGGTGTAATAGACTGTAGTCGGCACAAACAGCAGGAGTGCCAACCTCGCCCCGGCAGACGCTATCTCTTACAATATCGATATTAGCTGTCTGCTCCAGAAGGCTTCTAAGAAAAGAAGCCAGGGGTCGTGTTTCTAAATACAAGTAGTCGAGACTTGGGGAGTCATGCGGCCCGACAGGAGGCCGGCGGTGACTGTTCGCACACTGCCGTGAGCACAAACGTAAGCAAGTGAGCTCCCCGATACAGACACAGCTGCGGTGTCCGAGTGGTTAAGGAGTTGGACTCGAAATCCAATGGGTTCTACCCGCACAGGTTCGAATCCTGTCCGTAGCGTTTAGAATTTTTGTTAGATAAATAATTAGTTAGTTTGATTTACATCAGCAGATCTTGGGTATTTATTGCATACTACCATTCAAGCGCACTGCAAAGTGCACAATGGTTGAAATCGAGTCGGGCGCTGGAATGGAAAAATATAAGGATATTTGCTATATGCATGTAGAAACTAATGAGCATTTATTTTATTTTAATTATTTATTTATTTATTTATTTATTCTGGTGTAGTTAAGGCCATCAGGCCTTCTCTTCCACAACATCAGGAATACAAATACAATAATAGAAATAAACAGAAAAAATACACTATATACAAAATAAAGCTACACAAGAAATAAAGAGACAGAGAAAAAAACACTATAAACAAAGTAAAGCCACACAACAATATACACAGGTTGCAGTCACACAAACTTTAAATGAGTGATTAAGTGTCATAATTAATTGTATCCTAACTAATTAACTAACATAAACAAGAAACTTGGAATTTTAATCTAGATTAAAAAAGAAAAAAAAAACAAATCAATACTTCTAGCAATACCTAAAAAAACATTAACTAAGACAAAATTTTCCAATTTAATTTTGAATTGTGATAAAGTCCGGCAGTCCCTGGCGTCATTAGGTAACGAATTCCAGAGGCGAGGTATTTCTACAGTATAGGAAGATGAGTATAAAGACGTTCTATGATGAGGGATAGAAAGAAGTGCTTGATCTCGATTTCGAAGAGTTGTAAGAAATTGAAAGCGCGATAACAGATAATTCGGAGTAGAAGTATGCATGATTCAAAAGAGAAGAGACAGTGAATGTATTGTTCTTCGTTCCTTCAGACGCACCCATGATAGTAACTAGAGGGAAGGTGTTATATGGTCAAATTTACGAGTATTGCAGATGAATCGTATGCACACATTATAAACACGTTGTAGTCTCTCAGCTAAGAGTGAACTTACATTATTTAGCAAGGAATCGTAATAATCAAAATGGGGCATTACAAGCGTCTAAATAAGATTCCTTTTTAGACTGTGGTAGAAATTCTTTCATATGGAACAAGGAGTGAAGTTGAGAAAATATTTTTTTTGCAAATGTGTGTTACTTCAGTGTTCCAATTTAGATCGCTATCCATAAAAATGCCAAGATTTTTAACTGTTTCACTGTATTTAACAGTAATCCCATTCAATTTTATATGTGGTATAGTACTACTATACGATTATGTCCCATTACGATTGCTTGCAATTTCTCTGGATTTAACCTTAATCCAAATTTGTGTGCCCACAGTGAAATCGAATTCAAGTCTTCGTTTATTTTGTTTACTGCGTCTCTAGTCTCGTCAGGGTGTAAATGCAAATAAATTTGCAAGTCGTCAACATACATATGGTATCTGCAGTCGTAGTAGACTAGTCTTCAGTCGCTAAGCATGACTTGAGGTCTAGCCTAAATAAACCTACTTTGCACAGTTGCTAAGGTTCTACATTTACAACAAAGCCTATTACATAAATGTAAGTATACTCGTAAAAAGCTGCATATAGCCTGCCACACACGCAGAGCCTAAGTCATAGACTTGCTTGTACAGACTATCCCATTATCTCCTGGCTTAGTTTCCTCATTATTGATGCCTCATTGGTGTCATTTATGGTTAGGGTACGAATTTTCAGTTCGATAAAATGCAATTTTAGGTGCCTAAAATAGGCTTAAAAGTGTAGGAAATAGTCTCTAAAGAATTGAAAATAGGCTCTAACAAAAAATGTTTTCTTTAAAAACCTATTCCAAATCACTAGGAATTCGCTTCTAGAATTTAATAATTTTAAATGTATATACACCGTTATCACCATTATTACTAAAAGTACAGGGACAACAAATATCTAACTAGTTATACATAAACTAAACAATTAAATGTGAAAGATAAGTTTTAGACATAAATTCAGTACACACAAACAAGCAAAACAGAATCAATTTTTACCAAGTCTTGTCCCTTAATGTCCATAGTTAGCGTCACAAAAAAGTACTAATACTTTTTCTAAATTTTCAACTAAAAAGCAATGCCATCTGTCACTCAACGCAATTTGTATGCTGAAAATGAACGCTCCACATCCAATGAAGTAACAGGAGCGTATTTCAATTTTGACACCAGTTGGACAGGAATGTCACATTGTAAACCGTGTTCTTTTCTGCTGGGATATCTGAAACAGTACGCAGGTTCTTCAATCCTACATTTCTCTGCAGAACTTGCTCTAGTTTATCCCGTACTATATTTCCATCAGAACCAGGAACACATTTCGAATTTAAACTACAAATTTTCGAAATAAGAATGGGTGTTTTGATCTATTAGAAATAAAAACATAAGCTTACTTAATAGATCAAAATAGGCTTTGTCGTCAAAAGAGGCATTTTTAGGTGCCTTTAAATACCAATTTTAGGCGTAGTTTTATATGAAATGTGTACTTGGAAGTTTTTATGAACTTGACTTTTAAGGATTAAAATAGGTTTTTTACCTAAAATTCGAAGTCTACTTATGATATTCCAACCTGTCTTCGGACAGTTGACTAAACGTCTTGCTTTGAAACAAAAGACTGTACAAGTCCATGAACAAGACTGCTTGTGTAACAGGCTTGCGAAGTTATGACTGAACATTTTATTCTCATTTCAGATTTTATTAATGGCGGTGTGTTATTATTTGTCGGATTTCGAAATGAAACCCACTGACTTTATCGTAAAATTACGAACTTAACAATGATATGTTTTTAATTTTGGGTGAAATTACGAGAATACATAAATAATATATAGAATTAGCTGTTTGTACGCGGTTGGATTACAGTCCAAATTGTCTGCAGTGTAGGGTTTGCTGCTGTTTCTATAGATGACGCGATATGGTGCTGTGTTCTGTTATTGGTGAATGATACTGGTTTGAGTTAAAGGGGGCGATGTTCGTACAGTCAGTCTTTGGCTTCGATGAGTAAGAATCGTGTTGCAGTATTGTGTATTGAAAATACGATTAAATTTCATCAGATTTAATGAAGAACTGCGTGAGTTTTTTAATTAACATACAGTTTTGTCTAATAGTTCTAATAGTTGTGCGTATGGTAATTGTGTAACATTTTAAAACCAGATATGGATGGAGGTACGCTAATTTTAGATATCAAAAGAGTGTGTGTTTCTTTAAAGTAGACTGTGGGTTTTATAGTTTTGTGTTTCATGACATTTTTTTAGTTAAGGTTCAGTAGGTAAAAAGGAACCGTTTGTGCTTGTTTTATACTGCTGTTTCGTGATCAGTCCTATCAAGTTTTACAGAGCGTTGGGTTCGACTATTATTATTATTATTATTATTATTATTATTATTATTATTATTATTATTATTATTATTATTTATTGTTGTTTAAACCATGTTCCAATTTTTTCATCGCTTTTTAGCAAGCAGAATTACGCCGATAATAAGCTATTACCGTAACTCATTCATTCATTCATTCATAGTGTTCTGTCCAAGGGCAGGTCTTTCACTGCAAACCCAGCATTCTTCAGTCATTCCTATTTTCTGCCTTCCTCTTAGTCTCCGCATATGATCCATATATCTGTGCCATGTTTACAGTTGTTCTTGGGAAAGATAAATGCGGTAGCTTCTCGTAAGGAAGCATATTAACTTATTTATTTTTTTCTCTAATTGAACCAGTACCATAGTCTTCGGAAGTCTACATGCTGCTAATTATATCGACGAAAATACACAATTTTTATTATTCTGGTCCACTGTAAAATACCGATTTTTACTCCATTTATATTTTTGATTCCCTTTTAGTAAAAGTACTGGTTTTATTCGCAGATTTATAATAACCTTTTTTTGGCCAAAGGAAAAATGTTATTTAACGCAAAAAGACCTAAGGATCGCTTCGGATTTATAGACTTTAACCTTTACATGGTAGGGTTGCACTGTGAGGGTAAACGAAAATTTACATACGTTTCTCAATATGAAATGACTTCGAATTTTAATTCTCGAAAAGCTTTGGGCCTACATAAAGGGAGTAGTGCGAAGGACAATACACTTAATTTCATGTTGTATGATTTATCCGATAAGCAGGTTGTAATACAATGTTAAAGTTGAAATATACCGTCTATACTTATCTAGTATAGGGTATGAGTAGTGCTTGTTCTTTGTCATGGCGTATTTTGGTGTGACTCTATTTGTTAGGCATTGATTATTAAACCAAATGTTGGCGTTGGTTTTAAGTATTTTCACTTTTGTGTTCACAAATAGATAAGTATAGACGGTATATTTCAACTTTAACATTGTATTACAATACACCTAGCTTCATGATGAGCCCAAACAGGAGCTTTTTTTTTTTTTTTTTTTTGTTTATAATAAATTATAGGTGTAGGACGGTGAGTTTTCAACAATAAGATTTTCTAAAATCACTGTAATATACTTACAGGTCTAATGCATGGTTTTAAGCACGCTTAAATGTGCTAACTCTATCAGTATGTTGTAAAGAAGAACATGTGAACTTTTACGAGAAAACTGTTCTACAGTAAGTGTAAATAGAACTAGATTAATGTTGCACAATTATTGTTATTGTAGTCAGAATTAATGAGTTCTTCAACTTCAATGTCTATTTATTCAATATTAAAATGTTCGCGATGTTCGAGTCATAATGTTGATATAACGAAGTTCTGTAATCTTATTGCATTAAAATTGTGTAACATGTAATTTATGTAGGCTTACAATTTAAAAAGCAGTATGGCAAAGTAGCCTAATGCGGAAAAGTAGTGCTGAAAAGTTTCTTTACCGCAATCCTCTTCCGTTGTTTTATTTCAGTGCACCAAAAGTATGTCTTTCAATCCTGAATCAGGTAGGCAATTGCCACATTGCGATAAGGTAGTATAAAAATCCTTTCATTTTCTCTATTACAAACATTTTTTGTGTAAATTACAGTAATAGCACCAACGTGGTACTTAGGCTTACTAGATCATCAAATAGAAAATTAATTCTTTAATTCTTAATATTAAAGCGAACTGACAATGACTAAGAAATTAATCCAGCAGTTTTTCGTGAAAATGAAACAGTTTCCTACTTTAGATAAAATCTGAATAGAAGAGTTCAGAAACAGAAATTAAATCGCAATGTCGTTACATGAGTAGCAGGTGCCCATGCTCAACAAAATGAAATTTGGTTTCACGTTAATGTTCGAAATGTCACTCTCATCTCGACATTATTTTGTGCTAGCATATTTTTGTCACTGTTCTTCAGCATTCATAGTTACAATTCCGGAGTATAAAAATCTACTCTGCGATGCACTCATTATGCACAAATTGAAGTTTTTCAGTCATCTATCTCTCTAGAGAACAATTTTTTGTGACCGTCTTACTCTTTCCTAGGCAGCTAACCTCGAGTTTTAGGATAGAGTTCATGCTAACCAATCAGAAAGCCGCCGTGTTGTCATGCGGATTGGAAAAGAAATACATTACTTTGTTTATAAAAAAAAACTCTAGTTTGTGGCAGTGAAAGAAACGGTTACCCCTTTTTCAGTGGTGGGCAAAATTTATTCGACTGACAAATAATGATTACGAATAAAGAAAATTATTCGTTAATTATAAATAAAAAATAATAATTTTTATTCATGAGATTTATTCGGGGAACGGGAGTACCCCGTGAAAACCACTCTGCAATGTTTGCTTTGTCCACCACAAATTCATCACGACCTAGTCGGGGATCGAACGCGGGTCTCTTGGATGGAACACTAGCCCTCTAGCAATTGAGTTACAAACGCGGCATTTGACGCATGTACAGACATTACCGGACAGGCACTCAGAATTCGGCGATGGTCCAAAGACTTCTTGGAGATAGATACTGGACTGCGCTCGAAGGCGGCGAGGGAGAGGGAAAGAAAGTGAATGATTGAGATTGATAGAGTAAGGAATAAAGCTGCGATTGTATCAAAAGTACAGTATATTAGCTTTCAAGAATTAATATCACGCAACAACGCTTTGACGAAGATGTTATAGTTATTTACGACATGAATATCGTTACGTTACCATTAGAAAATTAACATCAGTTGTATAATTTGTCGCTACCTAGTAACTATTTTCTACTCGGCCTAAATAATAATTACGGTACATTAAATTTAAATTATTTTTTTAACAATGTAGGTTTGTACATTGGAAAATAATTAATATTTTGGCAAGTCTAAAGTTTGTGACAGCGAACTCAGTTGTGAATATAATATTTCTGAACATTTAAAAAAGAGACGTTCATCAGAAATGCATGGCATAGAGAATGGAAAAAAGTTTAGTTGAAAATGCTAAAGTACAGTGATAAATATGTAGGCTATATAAGCTCTGTAAAAGTATACTGTATGTTAAATGATGGGTTTAGAACGGTAATTATGTTAAGTCACAAAATAAATAGAAATTTAGCTATAAATAAACTTTATGACATTGAAATCTAAATATTTTGTCACATGTGATGCTATCTTATGTAATTTATGCTTTACAATTAATAATAAACAGCTGGGGAAATCTATGAGACAGAATTACTATTAAGTTATTGAGTTAATAATAATTTGGCATAACATATTATTATCAGAAGCCCTTCAGAAAAACACCAGACAAATGTGGTGTAACTTATAGCCAGATAAATATTGTTTTGCGCTTGTAAACCTGTACCTACAATATTTTTTTATTAAAATTGCAATTTTGATATTCATATTATTAGTTTCTTCAACTGCATACAAAGAGATCATTTTTAATCATTTTTGTAGTCACGAAAATGTCAACTCTGCACACATTCATATCGCTCTTCCTTTAAAACAAAACGTAAGTACCGTATGTGATGGAAGAAGGATGTCCCTCCTTGGTAGATCTAAAATCTGGCAACCCTGGTCGAGTATTGTAATAAGAAGTTTATCGCACAATGTTTTATCCACTTTCATAAAAAATTATTTTTTTAATAAAAGTAATTATATTATTTATATTAGTTTTGAACATGTCTTTTGTGGAGAAGCGATTGCATTACTATTAGTTTCTTCCTGCAAGAGCAGACTCTATTATTTTTGTTTTATTAGTTTTTGAACACGACAGGCTTTTGTTTATAACCAGAGACCGGAAGTTTAGGCATTATGAATAATTAAAATAGGCAGGCAAAAAGGCATCATAAATAGTTAAAATAGGCAGGCAAAAAGGCATTATAAATAGCTAAAATACGCAATAAAAGGCAATTACAAGAACCTCGCACTAGACCCACAACCTTGCACTTTCCACAAAGGGATTTCGGCAGCAAGAAAAGCTTTACATATATAAGTCGAATGCAAATTGAGATTTTCGACTCGATGTTGCAATTAGTGTTGGAAGCAAAGAAATCTTCTTCCCAGTAGCCTTGGAAAGTGCATTTTTGTATTTGGTTGTACTGATATGTTGCGATATGAAATATTTAGCTACAACAACGTCGCAATGAAAACTGAAATAAAAATAACCGTTAAAAATAACGGAAGACCCTCACTCATTGTTGCCTTGTCAAATAAACACAAGCGATAATTAAAACGCTTACTGTTATACATTTTTGGACGGCAGCACTCTTTGTTGCAAAGAGAATATGAACTGACTGAAAGACAATAATATACATTCGGTGAAGTCACTTTCATTGTAGAGGTTATAGAAATAAATTAAAATGTACCTGTAGGCAATTTTTAATAATACATTAATAAATAAGAGATAAATAATCAAATAAAGGCATAAAAAGCATTTATTTTGTAAATTAGGCATTTATATTAAAAAAGGCAGAAAAGGGCAACATAAAACTGTGACGTTTCAATCACAAAAGTATAATTCGTACAGACTTTCAAAATTAAGATAGATTTAATACATTTGAAAAGACATTCTGCCAAAGTTTCGGTCTCTGTTTATAATAGAACAGTAGTAGACTTATTATAGTCGCGACGCTGTTATTCCCGGCGTGACTCCTCCTGTTTGCTTATGTCTTAGGATGTGAAGGCTCTATAAAGTCGAGGTAGGTAGTATCGTTCGCCATTTTTGTTCTTTCGTGCCGAGCTACCAGACGAGGAATCTATTTGCCGCACCGTTAAACATTATCATGTCGTAGCTCCTATGATAATAAATCAAACGCACTGTAATTCAGTATATAATTGAGCGGCAAATAACGTCCTCGTGTGCTTTCTGCGAATGCCAACGAAAGAGCCAAAATGGCGGGCGATTATATTAAGTATTTATCGAGCCTTAGGAAATGCATAACGTCATCATCAGCGAATCACAAGACGCACACATTTAAATGTAGCCGATCTGCAACGTGATTGGCTGCCGGAAATAAGAGCGACAGGACTATAGGAGAAATAAACAAACATTGTTAAAACGAATTCAAATGAGGATTCAGATAGGCTATTGAAAATTATGCAAATTCTGCAATTGAATGTTTAGTACCATCGAAATTCCGCGTAAGATATGAAGGTTATAATAAATAAAATTATTTTCATTTTATTTCATTTAATATGTGGTTCACATTACGCAACCAGTTAGATAATAGCAGTATCATTACGTAACTAGTTGCGTAATAAAAGTATCATTATCTAACTAGTTGCGTAATGAATGTGTTTACAACATTTTTATTAGTGATGTAAAGCCCACATTACTTAATCGAAGTGGATAAAATGTTTTATTCATTCAGTGATAATCATTAGGAGCAGTTATTGAAAATATTTTTTTTCGTTCAAATATCTGGCCACTTATTTAGTTGTTTGCAAACAGTTGTCAGCCCAAAGTACATAACTGTAAAACATTAAAATTTAAAAACTACAATTTTATTCACTATTAACAACGATTTAAAAATGACGAATAACAAATGATGAATAATGTTTTCATTTGCGTTTGACGAATACTTCGTTATTCACGAATGAATCAGTCTTAAATAAATGTTTTAGTATTATATTATTCGAATAATCATCTAGATTAAACTTTATTGGAATAATGCCCTACACTGGCCCCATTATATGAAATGTACTTGTTAGACATGAACAGTTGCTATGCAAGAGCAGTTGTTTCGGAGTTAGAAGTAAAATCTTAAGAATTTCATTATCACAGATTCGAATTAATTTTCAAGTTAAAATGTTTATGCCAGAAGTACTTCAATTACGTTAAACAAGAGCAACATATCAATGGCTGCGGTGTCCGAGTGGTTAAGGAGTTGGACTCGAAATCCAATGGGTTATACCCACGCAGGTTCGAATCCTGTCCGCAGCGGTTGGAATTTTAAAAAAGTGGTTTTGATTTTGCAACCCTGACCGAGATTTTTATTTGTCCAACATTAAAAATTATTATAGATATCATCCTTGGGTCGTGTTGCTTCAGATGTGAGCGAGTGATACATAATGTTTGGAAAGACGAGATAGCTATGCGAAAGGATACCTCGCTAATAGTGATTGTGTGTATAAGTTAAGTGTCACATGGGCATCATATAACAAAAGTCAATTAAACACTTAATCCAGATGTGAGAAATGACAGTATTTAAACGAGATATGGGAATACGGGTGGGGAGGTATAAGTGATAGAGTTTATTCTTTCTACATACTGAAATAGAAAATTAGGGTCATATTCATAGACATTCTTAGCGCGGGCTTCCGGTGGATGATCAGCGAACTAACGTTTTTCGTATTCATAAACCAGTGTTAGCGATATATGATATGAATCCTGTACAAGTAACCAGTCGATAGCCGGGGCTAGTTTAGCATGCTCGTAGCGAGGGCTAGCGAAATGTCTATGAATAGCATCCTTAAGGTCTGCGATGAGGTCAAATCTTATTTATTTCAGAGGTATTTTTCTTAATTTCATTTTTCTGAGTATTTTCCCCTACAATTAATATTGGAGCTCTATAGGTAGGCCTATTTATCCTTTGATTGAGGTTCTGGCTGATATGTCTTCGGGCCCAACAACAACAATAATCCACTACAAATTCCCTTATTAAATACAGCCATTTAGCTTGCATCAGGAGTTAGTGTAACATGAGCTTATCGTGGACTTCCAGAAAATAATTATAATCAAGCACTACAAGGATTAATTTTTACATTAATATTAGGAATTTATTTTACTATACTACAAGCTTATGAATATAACAGCACCGTTTTGGACGTGGCTCCTTGTATTTACTTCAACGGGTACGTACGTGAACTTGGTTTCTCTTCCGCTTCGGGATGTGCAAAACTTAAGCGGCACGCAATTAAGTTACATTAAACACTTCAAATCAAGTCAAGTACGTAATGTAGGCATCTATATGATCACTATGGGTAGACTCATTTAATAATCTCTCATGTACTCTAGATTGCCTACATTGTTTGCTCGGAACGAGTCTGTGTATATTAAGATTAATACTATTTCCTACTACACATCGTCTACAGGATGTAAGGGGTATGAGTTCCGTCCTTAACACAGTCGTCGGGGACGGTCTACAGGATCAAAAACTGCCCGTACAACATAGGGTCAAAACTTGATAGTTTTCGAAGAAAAAAAAATTTCTTTTATTATTTTATTTGCATTATATTGCTTATATCGTTAGTAAAATTACGAAAACAATTACATCAGTAGTTATGTCTAGCAAAGAGTTAATATTAGTTTGAATACATATTTGTGTGTTCTATTACGTTTTCGTGAAATTAAATAAAAATGCAAGCTTAAATTTGTTAATATTCTGGCGTGAGAGACGTGGCAACGTGTTCAGCAGGCAGTACTCTGCACAGACGTAAGTACGAGTCAGCGGATGTCAGTTCAGTACAGGGTATTCAATAAACAACTTACAATGTCATTTACAGTTTAGAAATATCATATGTTATTCATTTATGGAGAAAATTGTAATTCAAGTGAGACATGAAGGCTGTACCGTCAATATTTTCCTCAAAGAAGATAATCTAATCGGCGAACTTTTGTAGCAGTTTCTCAACGATTTTTAGAAACTAGGAGTCTCTTACCCCGTTTCGAATATCACACAACCAGAAATTTGTTAAAAAATGATACTGCTTTATTGAAGTGGGAGAGATTAAAATTTTGCATTAGAAAAAAGTTCGTGTGATTTTGAGCAAAAAACCTTATTGTTTATTTTTTAGACATACAATAAAAATGGAGCAATATTGTTATATAAAATGTAAATTTACAATAATGTTCTATTAATGAGATTGAAAGTTTATATTTTCTGCTCGTTTTATGTAAACAAAAGTATTATCATGGTCCGCTCCTACATTAGAACAGGCATCAGTACCGGTATGTCTGTACCCGCTTGAGCTGTACTGTGTATTTACAACCCACTCCTCCCTATCCAGCAACGTTGCAAAACGTCTAACATTGTAAATTTTAATAATTAGTTAAATATTGCAATTAGAAAAAAATTGTAAGGACATTTTTTCTTCGTTATGACATGAATAATCATCATTTTAAGTAATGACTAGACTTCGTTGAATTGCCACACGCAGCATGCTATCAAGTTGCCAATGTACGGTAGTATAGAGGAGGTGAGCGACCGCCCGGTCTCGTAGTATAAGCAGTTGATGTTAAGAGTTGTGACCGGTTCAAATAGATGGAGCAGCTACAGCTAATGTATACCTATGTAAACACTTGTTTTTGCATTACTGTGGTTGGAATAGTCAAAGCTTAATATTTGTTCAGTGCAGACAAGAATTCAATCAAACATGCCGTAATATAATATTTCAGAATCGGCTCATGTCAGTAGATTTACTGGCATGTAAAAGCTGCGGGATAAAATTCTGGCACATCCGGCGACGCTGATATAACCTCTGCAGTTGCGAGCGTCGTTAAACAAAACATAACATTTTTTTTCGAAGATACTATTCTGTACATTGATTCTAATAATTTTAAAATCGTGTCCAAAAGCATCATCCTGTTAGAATCGTCTAAACTACAACTCTCAGAAGCCCTTAATATAGTGGATAAAGTATCACAAACCGTTATCCGAAATAACATTTCACTAATTTCATAAAAAGTTAAATGTAAGTTGAGAAACGTTATTGCTAAAAATTCTGCCTAATCACAAATTCGCATTATAAATTATGTACTATCAGGTCACGACAAGAAGTCTGAAGTTGGTGTACTAAAAAGTAGTGACTTCCCGTTCTTCGAATATGCACCTATTACATCGTGTGATGTTGAACGTCCATTTTCCCAATATAAAAACTGTTTGAGTGACCATAGGAGGAGGTTCACTTTGCAGTAGCTCAAAATGTACGTAACTCTTCACTGCAATGCACATATTCAAGGATGATGTGAGTATCTTACATTTAAGAGTTAATGCATCTCACTATAAATAATTGTGTATTTACATGTTTAGACATTTCCTACTTCAAAGATCATTCATTATATTTCTTCAATGCAGGATGCAGGTCTTATTGTAACCGCAGTATACTGCTCAGTGTTTACATCAGAGGCATACTCAATCCTTTGCACGCCCCGTTCTCATACAGTCTATACTGCGTGCGCAGTAAACCTCGCGATTCTCGTGACAATTCCACGAAGTCTAGTAATGACACTTATACACCTTACACCCTGTATAAACTTAAAGCAGATACAAGATGATAGTCTGCTAGACGTGTACGCGCAGTTGAAATATTCATAAAGACGTGGAGTTTTTCAAATATCATATATACTCCAGATACCCCAGATAGGTCGGCCTTATAGGCTTTGACGTTAACAATTTTGTTAGGTTTACTACGCTGCCATCTAGTTGTTACATAAGGAGTTACGTCATAATTCCCATTTGAATTGCATTAGCGACTGTACTGCCATCTCGTGATCGTTTACGGCGGACGGGTGGCAATCCTGACGGTTGTTATCTTCAAAGTGCAAACGATTTTAACATAGCGATGACTTCTGTTATATATTATGATCTAGGATTCTAGGGTAATACTTAGTAGTAGCTTGTTTGGTAATAAGTAGAATCCGAAGGTTTAGCCTCGATCTTACCCGCCGTGTGGTGAAGGGGGTAGCATCACGTCTGTTTACTGCTGCGCCATGCATCAGGTACATACAGTGAACTCACAAACTCATACAGTAGGGCCTGTCAAGCGCCAGGTAAGGTCAATCTCATAGGATTTACCCGTGTGTAGTAAAATGATTAACCACAACTTTTCAGTTATTTCTGAAACCATCACCATTTTAGAATTACCGCAGTTACCAATGACTGAAGCTCTAAAAACAAGTAACAATAGCTCACATATACTATAGTAGGTTACCTAACGGAGCAATTCTCACAAACATAAAACGTACATTTGTTACATAGGTACTCAAGAACAATAAGATGGTGGTAATGCAGTGATGTCGGCTATAATACGAGATAACATGTTCACTGGTTCCACAGAAGGAAACCTGCAGGAATATGACTTGTGTGAAAGAGACATACCCTACCTTACTTCAGATGTTATACTTCTATTACGTCATGTGGTGTGGAACGCTCCTTTCCGCGACACAAAACATCTGAATAAACATCGCAGAAAATTTTCCTTCGAAACATTGAGAATGTATAATTAGTGAAAAACAGAATATTGTAAGTTAAATAATCTTAAAAAGAATCCAGTGATGTGAAGTGCAGCTATATTATAAAGTAACTAAAACATAATTGAGGATGTAGACCAGCGGTGACCAATACGGTTGTCGTGCTTATATCGTGTAATCACAGACATTCAAACGGGTACGAGTAGTTTCCTGTACATTGCTGTGTGTTTCATTTACGTACTGAAGGCATGCAGTGGCGGTATCATGTCGCTCTACAAACTCTGTCTCTACGTCTACAAGCAGTAAGAGGTGGTTTTGTAAAGAATGAGAAGGAGAACTTTTTTGTTGTTCTGTCGGACAAAATGTAATATGTTTACTTTGCTCAACGGTTTAATTAGGAGTATAGGCCTATAGAAACATTGTCACGCTGAATAATGTATTATTATTATTATTATTATTAATATTATTATTACTGACAACTAAGTATCTGTTTCCATAATTCTTCTGTACGTGCATGAATATTGATATTTTTAGATCTTCTCCCTAGAAGAATAAAATTATTAGGTTTTATCTCGATTTTAATCTTCTTAATTTTTAGATAAGGGTAACTATTTGTTAGTTATTCATTTAATAATAATAATATAGTAGAAAAATTGATTCAATATTATGTGCCAACAAATGTTAAATGCCAGGAATTGACATGTCTTAAATCATAGCCAGGAAGAGAAATATGACATAAATAAATGTAAGGAAGTCAGCTACCTAATGGGTTTGAAATATTTCGTGTTCTAAAGCCTTTCAATAGAACAGAATTTCTCAAAAGAGTAATGATTAAAATAGCTTAAATAACTTGTCCATAAGAGGTTTTAATTTAAAAAAACTACGAATTTATCGACCAAGTATCGAGAGAATAATTTAGAAAATTCCTGATTATATTCAAGAGGAAGGTTCAAAAAAGAAGCAAGAAAAATCGTATATTATTCACTGGCTCTTGATGACAGCAGTAACATTACTGATACAGCGAAGCATGAGATTTTTATCCGCGAGATTGATCAAGATGTTAGTACAGGAACCACCGCTGGTTGTAGTTTTCATGCCAGTACCTTTCCTCCACCTCCTTACTTCATAGGCTGTCTGTCACATTTAATCACTGCAGCACTAGTTTTGGTCACCGCTGATGTAGACAGTTTTACGTTTGTATCCCATCTATGTACTGTACCTAAGTTATTTGAACAAAATAATGTCTCGTTTCCAGAAAATTGTGACAATGTACATATAATTTTTCATATATACATCTTGATTAAACAACTTTTAACACTATATCACTTCGGAAAACAAAATTTAACACAAGAAAGACAAATAATACGTTTTCCGAAATATTATTTTTCGTTTATATAATTTAAATATTAGTTCCCCTGTGCAACTGCTTACTGAACGACAATGTGTTCAACAACATTGTTTGTTTATTACCAGTATACTGTCTTCATTATTCATATTATTACGCACCGACAAATTCTATCAGACTGACCGGGTTGTCTGGAGCTAGAGGTCCTACTCCACGGGTCTTGTGAGTTGACTATACATACCTGATACATAGTGCAGCAGTACACAGATGTAATGCTACCCTCTCCACCACGTGGAGGGCTAGATCGGGACTTAACCTTCATACTCTAGTAATCGTTGCTTACGAGATTACCCAAGCTGGCGCATAGCACGATCGAGAGTAGGTCTCTGTGAGTCATGACAATTTCTGCCGCTAGGTTCGCCTCGCTGCCCTAAGAAATGATGAATAGTACCATTGCAAAGCATTGTGTATCGTGAAAATAGTTCGATTAATTGTGCATTACTGATTGAGTACGAATATTATAAATATGCCAAGCATATTACAGTGTTATTTGAAGTTTGTTCAGCTATCTTTATAGCTTGCTTTTTAAATTACATATTGTCTGTCTTAGTTTTCCAATAAGCTGATTTTGTTTCCGAATTGTCCTAGTAATTTTTTTACGTTGTAATGTAATGGCTTTGGGAATTTTTTTACTTTCAATTGAGCATTGTGTGGCTATAGTTTTTTTTTTATGTACTTCATAGATTTCTTCAATTGAAACATTTGCTTCATTGAAAGCTGATGTACTATGTTCAACATTGGGTTTATTTTTCTTAGCAGGATGGATGTTATTCACCACTTCTGTTATCCTTCTTTTGTTGCGTCTACTTATGTTTGAAACATTTTGTTTATGTTTTGGAAAATCATCAAAGACGGATGGTACCACATTAGGAAGCAAACGTTTTAATGTTGTGCTAATGCTAAAATCAGCTTCTTTGAAATGTCTCCTGCAGACACGCGGTTTCTTGTTTGGCGTCCAAAGAGTCCTTGGTTTGTCCCCTTCGCGAGAAATGGCTACACACCACTTCTTTCTTAGTCCTTCATCTTGTGGAAAACAATGAAACGAAAAATCACATTCTTTATTCTGGTTCGATTTGCACAATGGCACACAGCAGTAAACCATTTCAATCACACAAATTACAGGCTAACTTCTTAATTTAATAAATTCTAATTCAAAATATATTTACAAGCACTAAAATACTAAAGCGTTTACTATTACTATGCTCAATAGATTAATCAGTAGGCCTATAGAAATGTTTTCACCACTGCAAGAAAAAATCGCGCAATAATTATACTTCTCAGTTATTGTGACGTTCGTATTTTTTTAAAAAAGAGAGGGAAAAGTTAGGGCTTCTTGTAAATGCTTAATTATGAATTCAAGGAAATTAAAGATAAAGCAGTATCTTAATTAGTTGCAATATCTTATTTAATAATATTAATAGTATTAGGTGAAAAGGGTAGGCTATAGTGCGTATATGTAAGATGTCAAGTTAATTTATTTCCGGAAATGTTTGGTGTATGAACTGAAGTACAGAGCAGACAGTCCCTCAGTTTATATGTAATATGTTTTAATATCAAGAATGACAGCCTTTTATTGTAATATAATTGAGGAGTAGAAGTTTGGAAATTACGTCTATTGTCCATAAAATATTGTATGAAGCATTTAATAAGCAATGATGAGTCCTTTAAATGTCCCAAATGTCAATGTCATTTAAGTGTTCTGCTATGAATATTTAGGGCAGAACAGCGCTCCGAGCGGCGGAATTGGCATTACGAGGGAACCATTTCAGACTCGTTTTTCAAGCGCTATGCGCCAGCTTGTGTAATCTCGTAAGCAACGCTAGTAATAAGTGAAAGTAAGCACGATTTTTGAAATGTAAAATAAATTGTGTATTTGTTTAAATAGGCTAATATAAATGAATATATAAAGTAATGGCAAGTTGTTATGCAACTTTTCTGTTTGTAAATTTAATAATTTATATACTACGTTTACATTAGAGGTATAGAGGCGCTTATCGGGCGGGACATGGAACATCCCTATGTACTGCAGCCGGAAGATGATTTTCGTGTACCCGCGATGGAATGAGTTACGTGTCAACTATACTCAGTGGTTGAGCCGGCCCTTCATCCGCCACACTACACATTCCTCGGTACTTGAAACGTCAGAAGTCTATTCTTTCCTTGCGACTGTAATACTCACTATAAACAAGATTGCTGTAACATTGCAGTAGTAATAATAACCTTTGCAAAATACAGTATATTCTTCAGAAGTAATATGAGTGGCGTTAATTAACGTATAAATTAGAACAATATTTAATACAACATCTATAGTGGCAATATTAAGTGCTAACACACGAAGACTGTGGAGTAACGGTTACCGCGTCTGACAGCGAAACCAGGTTGCCCGGGTTCGATTCCCGGTCGGAGCAAGTTACCTGGTTGAGGTTTTTTCCGAGGTTTTCCCTCAACCCAATATGAGTAAATGCTGGGTAACTTTCGGTGCTGAACCCTGGACTCATTTCACTGACATCACCTTCATCTCATTCAGACGCTAAATAAACTAAGATGTTGACAAAGCGTCGTAAAATAACCTACTAAAATAAAAAAACACTACGATTTAAAAAGATTTCCCCGCCGGACTTCAACATGACGAAGTACTCAATGAAATGCAATCTGGTGACGAAATATCTTACCTGTCTAACATACCTACACGTTTCTTCTATAGATGGCAGGAGCTAACCGTTCCCCACTCGCAACTTGTACTGGACTGCTAGTTCGCATCTTCGACGATAGGAGTTACTGTGTGTATGAAAAACATAGCGCAGAGCAGGAATTATAGTAATCCGCATTTCATACAATGAGAAAATGGGAACGGGGGAGAGAGGATAAACTAGAATTTGCTTACAAAAACTTAATAATTTAATTTTCTTGGTTGAAACTGACCGATTTGGTGGAGAGGGATTCCACTAACGCCGGATGCAAGTTTGGACTTTTTCAATCTCGTCAGTAAAAGCGTGTTGACATAAGAACACAAGATCATTAAATTTATGTGCATAAGGGAACTCAATTTTCGTTTATATTTGAATCTTACTAAATGATTATATTTAAATGGCTCATGTTTTCTCATGAAGCTCATTACGCAACAATTATAATAATGCGACTTACTTTATGTACCGGTATCAATATAGGTCTACTCTAATTCTTATCCAAGGCATTTGTAACATGTAATGACAACGCTAATGTCGACCTCAGCAGCGGCACTGTACCACAGTCTAATATATACAGTCACGAAGCTTGAGTTGTGAGGTTACTAGGAACAATAAACTGTGCCGGTACTATTTCGCATTGTCTGTAATGAGGCGATATTAGCGATCCTAGTGGTTAGCAACTATCTATGGATGCATATTTACTACGTATTGAGCTTCGTGACTGTATATACTAGACTGTGACTGTACCTTCTCTTGTTTTCTAATATGTAATGAAAACAAGTAGAATCACTTTGGGTAAATCTTATTGACACAATAAACTTAAATAATATTGTACTCATAACAGCCATACCAATACATTTTCCGAATGGTTGGCTCGTAGATATTGAGTATAAACAAAACTCGTGCAGTACTACTGAAGTATTGATGCCTAGAGAAAGGGGATAAGTTATACGTAACGGTATTGATGAGTTCTTAGCCTAACATCGATGAAGTTATTGTAGCTAAGAACAAATTCTTAGTGAACGTAAGTACCATTTAACAGTTTTAAATCTATACAATTAAGCTGATATATGGAGACGAAGAGGACTGTAGAAAATAGGGAAGATTGGAGAATGCTGAGTTTGAAGTGAAAGACCTCCCCTTTGGCAGAAAACTGTGAAATACGAGTGAATGAACTTAAGCTGATAAAAAAAAAATGCTTGTCCTTGTCTGCAAACCAATCTTTCACAGTAATTAACTTATTGTTTCATTCCATGAGAACTTTTTTCTTTACATTTTTTTCGGAAATAAGCGATAAGTCTGAATGTAGACGAGAGTCCTAAGGGAGTTAGATCTATAGAATATGGGGAATGGTCAATCAATTTAAAGCCCAACGTCACTGATTTTCTACAACGCAATCAGGGACATGTGAGCGGGTGAATTCTCTTGCAAGAACACAACACCTTTAGAAATTTTACCACGACATTTCTCCGCATTTATTTTTCTACTGAAGCTTAGTTAATAATAATGAATAATAAGGTTTTATTTTGTTATAAGTAATATGTCGTATAATAACTGTATTTTTTTTTTAACTGATGCCGATTTTTGAACACGAAATTTCTTTGTGCAGAGAACAGGGCTATTTATCATTCTTTTTGTTATTTTCTGAATCATAATTACGGATCTATGTTTCATTCATAGTTACAGTACGACCCAAAAGGCAGCAAAACGACTTGGAAATTGTCACTCGGATTTGCATTTAATCAGCATTCATGCATTTAGGAATCAATTAAAGACATAATTTTTACATAGTGAAATCATGATTTACGATGTGACAGACACGTTCATATTAAATTTTGAAGGTGTCTGATATACATTTGAGCCCAATTCGTCAATCTTCCAGAATTCTATCTTGCGTGACATCTATTTTTCTGGAGTGGTCAGAAAAACATGTCTTCCAACATGATGTTCATTTTTAATCTCCGTTCTTCCCTTTTTATATTTCCGCAAAAAATTTGATGGCGTACGAAAGACAGCGTTATTCATTTAGTGTCCTTTCCAAGGGTAGATCTTTCACTGCAAACCCAGCTTTCTCCAATCTTTCCTATATTCTGCCTTCCTTGTCGTTTCCTTGTATGATCCATAAACTATATCTTAATGTCGTCTAACATCTGATATTTTCTTCTTCCCCGAACTCTTCTCCCATTCACCTTTCCTTTCAATGCATCTTTCAATAGGCAGTTTCTTCTCAGCCAGTGAACCAACCAATTCCTTTTCCCTCTTCCTGATCAGTTTCAACATCATTCTTTCTTCACCCACTCTTTGCAACACAGCTTCATTTCTTATTCTGTCTGTCCACTTAACACGTTCAATTCTTCTCCATAGAAAGACGGTGATGCCTTAATACAGCCGTGGCGAAAATGTGATCGTGCGCCGAGCCACTGTGTAACCTGCAACGTGCATAGCACCTATGGAGGGAGGCGGACATCCGAAGGGGAAGTGAAGCAACTGTCTGACTTATTAACAGATTTTCATTTTCCTTACGTCAAGCACTTAAATATAATTTTATATAACTTAGTACAGGGACATCATTTTATTTTTACTTCAATTTTTATTGTACCTGAGTTTTTGAATGTACTTCACTCCCACCCCTTCTACTAAGGAAGTTCCAACTCCACACAGAACCAAGACCGCAGATAGTAAGCAGTACTGAGTTACTGAGTATAGTACGTTCCAGAAATATGTTCGCGTTTTCCAGTGACGAAAGAGCTTTCAATATTGAATCATATTTTCGCACAGGTACTGTCCGTTTGCCTACGTCGCATCCTGATTTCCCCCACCTGCTTCTGCTCGCCCCTCTGTAAAAGCTGGGCTGTCTTAGCTCTTTTCTGAAAACATTAATTTCTGTTAGGAATTGATCGTTTACGTAATATTATACAACTGTTTAAAATAACTTAAATAAAAGGGAATCATTAAGTAATTAACTACCACGTGATTTCCTCCCTTTCTACAATCCTGCGGCATAACCACTTGGACGGACAGTAGATAGCATGTCTGAGTAATTTTATATTTTCGGGTCGGGCAGAAGTGAAGATTGAATTCACAGTACGTAGAGTAGGTACAGAATTATTTTAACATGAGTTACTAGTACGAAGGACGAAACTGGCAATTGGAATTAGATATAATAGTCTATAGTGCGATAATATGCCTGTATCGAAATGAACGGCCACCATTTTCAAAATTGTGTTTAAATATTCATATTATGATTATTTTTCAATTTAACTTCTTTCTCTATATTGTACGCTAATGTGCTGTAGACAGTATACACTGCATAATGAATACGTTCGCATGGATAACTCACTTCGTGAGTAAAAACACTTATTCTTAATACAGTACTGTACTTTGATTAAAGAAAAACCCAATGAAAATTATCAAACTCAAAATCGCGATATTTCCTAGTTTACGTAAATGGATGAACTACTTTTCTTCCTTCCTATACCTAGTAGAGTGATTTGTGTTTTACGCCAGTATCATCGAACTCCAGTCTTGGAGGGGGGAGCAAGCGGTGTTTCCGGTTCTCTAAAGGTATAGACAGGTTAATATTAAAAATGTTAGTAAAAATAAAATGATGTCCCTGTATAAGCTTACAAATTAATGTTTAGTACATTTAACGAAGAAAGAAATGATCAAGAAAACATAGGACACATTATCACAACCTAAAATTAACTGTCTTCAGAATGTCTCTGCGACAAACTTTAAAAATCAGGAATTATGTCACTTACTGCCAGTCGTAGCGATCACGAAGGTATTTGTCTGTCAGTCGTGATCTAAATTTGGTTTTTACTATTTTCATTGTTGAAAATAATTTTTCACAAACGTAAGTTGTAGCGAACATGGCTTCAACAGAGCAAGCGAAAGAACGAAGCTTCGCATATTTATTTTTTGGCAAAGATTTGAAAAGTTCAACATTTGTCAAGTCCTTACATCTAGCTTTCATTTAACATCACATTGTAAATCTGTGAGTTTAAATTGAAGATCTAACCGCATTATTCGTACATCTGTTGAAAAAGGATCGACGTACAGAGATGATGATGATGATGATGATGATGATACTTAACATTTTAATGTTTCATGAGCGACATTTAGTATAATGCCGTTTTATGTTACACAACCGTTTTCCTCGTAATACTTCTGAACAAATCATACATTTAATATTCTCATCATATTGACAGCAAAATAATGCGTCCTCCCAACCTACTTGAAACTTTCGATTTTGTAGAGGTACATGGTTTCGAGAGAGACATTGCGGCGATACGCCACTCGCAGGTCAGAGACAAATACAAATGGAACGAAGTTTGACTCCAGTGAGTGAAAGGGTGGGGGTTGGGGG
Organism: Periplaneta americana; assembly: GCF_040183065.1. Classification (NCBI taxonomy): domain Eukaryota; kingdom Metazoa; phylum Arthropoda; class Insecta; order Blattodea; family Blattidae; genus Periplaneta; species Periplaneta americana. The sequence continues at coordinate 59,398,893 of NC_091125.1, read as the reverse complement.
AGGTAGGAAGCAAGAGAAATACACAGCTATCATTGCGAGCCATAATATGCTCGGGAGTCACATTTTCTCCACGGCTGCCTTAATATATCCACTACTTACGTACAAATGGCCCTGCTTGACAACTCATTCATAGATGGGTATTTTAGACAGACCAATACTTAATTATGTAATTGAATTTCTTACTCTGATATATTTTCTTTAAAAGTTAGTGATATAAAATCGGTTAAACATTTTATCACCAAATTCGGAGTAACTCCTGTAGGCTATTGATAAGAAAAACGATACTTTTTTCCATGATAACCACTTTCGCTTTGCTTTATAACTACAAAGGATACAAAATTAACTGTGTAGTCACATCAATAATCCTTAACATATTTTTTGTCTTGTGCTGACTTTCAATCGGCCAGACCCTGGACGGATCCGTGTACCTAGGCTCTCATTGACCCATAATGGGCCCTATATGCGATTATTGTTCCAAGTCCAGCAGCTGCCCTCAGTGACATTAATGAATTCCATGCTGATAGGTGGGCCATCTTTCTTCGGTCCTGATAGATACAGGTCTAATCCTCATACAAATACCTACCTGATAAGCCTAGAGCCCCAGAGTCCCAAGCCCTTAAATCCTATATTAGTATCGGAGACTGTCTTTAACTAAAGCAGATAACACACGCAATAAAGAAGAAATGGCGTGGATTATGGAATGAAAGATGGAGAGAGTACCCCGAGAAAATCCCAGCGAAACGTGTGTTTTGTTCAGCACAAAATAATTCTCCTCGACTACGCCGGCTATCGAAAGGAGGCTGTCTCCATGAAAATGGGTCACAGACACGACAGGATAGCTCTATATGCCCTTAGTACACGAGTGTCATTTTCAAACGAGGAAGCAGCTATTGTCATACGCAGGCCTAGGACTATTTGTGAGAGACAGAGAAGTAAGATACAGATTTTTCTGACATATGTCTAATCGGAAAATAATAACTGGAGATGGAACTTCGGACACCGAACCTATGAAGTTAACTACGTCGCGTGTTATAGAAGTCGTGTTGTTTACATCAACTCGGGGTAGTACAGGAACTTCTACGGAGCACTGTTGTGCTTTAACCAACATATTATCACATACATTCACAAAGCGACTTATCTCATTCTCTTCGTTGTAGAAAATGGTGATAGATTTTAAATAAAAATTAATTATGTACTTTACAGTCTATACCTAGAAAGGAATTGACAATTCAACGCTTCAAGGCGTTACCATTGTAACTGGTCAAACCAGCCAACCAGGGTCCATGGTGATAGATCGGCGTTGCCGACTGTTTCACAGAGAGCACGTGGTAGCAAGCTGTTGTGTTCGGAAGAGCTGAATCTCCATTACTGTGTCACAGAGAGTATTGGTGTTCTGACGTGGCTCTACATACTCGTAAAGGATTTAAGTTTTAAATGTAAAAAAGTAAATGCACTCAAGATGACAGGAATGACACTATCTTTGTTGTTTCTCATCATTCCTCATGGTTCTGTGAAACAAAGTTCTACTTAAGTATTGCCTACGAGGATTTTTAAAATCATCGTCCACATTTCGAGTAACGTAACTTCATTTAGCGATGTGAATGCTAAGGGATTAATTTATTACCCACCTTGTAGGATCATCATAAATAGGACCACTATCATCTTCCGCCGTGTTTAAGTCATCAGGATAAAATAAAATAGGTCTAATTGATTTCACGTCATTACTACTGATTTTGATATCTCAAACTTCTGGCTCAGATAAACCACACGCTCACTATGTTCTATACTGTTCGCCAGTTTCGTGTGTAAAATTGTAGTGTACTTTGTAAATTTGTACCTAATGTTTTTGTAACGCAGTTTTTACTCCTGGTTGAGTGTTAGAGAAGGCCGTATGGCCTTAACTCTGCCAGGTTAAATAAATCATTATTATTATTATTATTATTATTATTATTATTATTATGACACTCAGATTATGTAGGCCACTTTTCCATAATACATTATTAGCTGATGTAAGGTAGTCCATGGAGTTAAAAACTGTATCTTTCCTTTATAACTTCAAATTTATAGCATGAAATCTTGATTACGGTTTACACTAGGCCTACATATTTTTTGGACATCACACGATGTTAGTGGCGCAAATTTGAAATAGTTTATATCATTATAATGTTGTTGTGTATTATCTTGTGCCTGCTCACTATTTCATTCATATTGCACTTCAGTGTTTCGAATCTGCAGCACTTTTTTTCAAGAACACTCTTCAGTTGTAGTTAACCCTTTCATTGTTATCAACAGCCGATCGTATATAATTTAAAATTCTTTTGTAACACGAGGGTAAGTACTGTATGCGCCTGGTTGTTGGAGTGAGCAATTTTCTAGACGTAGACCTTTCAATCAAGTGTTTACAATGTGGATTCTCAAGTTTATGGAACGAAATACTGGTACATATCAACATCAGATACAAGTCATAATAAAAAGTGGACTGATCCGAAATCAAATCACTAAATAATTTCAGATGTTTGATGTGTCCTTTGGACTCAGAATACTTTCATAAATCACGACGCTTTTTAACTTTTATGTTCAACTTACACACTTTGTACCATAATATATTTTCGTCCTTGGCTGAAAAATAATCATATCCGGACAAGCACAGGCAAAGTTACAGATTTTATTTGTGGAATTGTTATATTTATTCACAATACATACCTTCACTAGACCACAACTGAACTCCAAACGAAAAGTTTACTTTTTAAACAGAAAATTGGCATGCTGTGTCGAAACAACTATTAGAATACAGTAAACAATACAAAACCTGCACCCATTAAACTCGTGAACAGAGTTCCCTTCACGTGAGTCTTTTATTTTGCATACGAAATTAAAGGTACATCGGTAAAGTAAACAGTTAACGTCATCATTAGGGCTATGAAAAGGGCGCAGTTAAAGCGTACAGTTTGTACCGCTGCTTACGTCAAGTTGTAGGGAAAACTTACCCCATTCCACCCGCCGCAGCTATACTCGGTACCATCACTAGCTTTAACTGCTCCCTTTTCATAGCCATGGTCATCATATATCCTGTGTTCCTTAAACCTGAACTCGCCTCTAGGCAATGTTTTGGTGTCTCAATTTCGTTCCCTAGTAATATTAACGAATTTATAAATTGTCTTAGTTTACTGAAGTGAAACATTTAAGTCAGGGTATAAGTCGAACGCTATAAAATAAAATTTCATTATGGGAATTTTAAGAGAGCATTGCGTGTCGTCACTACGGGATTGTGTACCTTGCTATGATACCGCGTAAATATAGTTATTCATTTTTGCTGTTTTACAACAATTTATACAAATTAATTCATAAATTGTTTGAAGTGGGGCTGCCGTCGAACTGTGCGTTTTCACTGTAGTATTTTGACATTATATTGTCGAAATGAGTGACTGAAATTACAATATTGATAAGTTCTTTGTTAGAAAATTGCTGAAATTATGGGCTGAACGAACGAGAGTGTGGCGTGAAAGAAAGCGTAGAAATTAACCGCTGAAAATTAAACCAAAAACGAAAAAGAGTAGATTGGAATGAGTGAGAGAATACAGGTCATGGTAAAGGACATTTCATAAATTCTGTTCTACAATTGTTACAAAGTGTCGATGATTTTGTGAATGTTCCTACACTGCGAACAATCAAGTGTGATCCTACTGGTGTCAGTGAGTCACAAATTAAAAACTAGTTCATCATAAAAACTTCAATCATAAATACTCGTCAAATATTTTAAAAGCAATGAATTTTTGTGCTTTATTTTTCTATTTACTGTAGCTATTACAAACAAATTATTGATTTTGTAATTCTTAGGAGTATTCAGTATAAAAGTAAAATTTATATAATTTATATAATTTATATAATTTAATTATAATATTATATCGTCTCTCTTTGCACGAACATTTAAACAGATTACTGCACATTTACAGCTTAAGAAGTTTCTTCAATCACCAATGATAGATTAAAAATAAATTAGTAACACAAGAACGGGTAGACGAGGGAAGAGACAACCACATTTTCGGCATTTGGGATACTGGAAACTTAGGCCTACTTATTGGAGACTACAAAATAATGGTAAACTTTAAACAACCCATATATGTTTAAATATAAATCTGATATGATTCGCGATATGTTGTTGATTTATGTGTAGTGGTCACCATTATAGTCGGTAGATCCGATATCGCGGGCAGACATCCGGCTAAGGATTCTGGATTTCTTAGAGAGATAATATTCGTAACATTGTTTATTTCGGAAAATACTGAAAGCGAAGGTCACATTTGACGTGATTTACGACATTCGAATAAATAGTGGATCCTGTGCAAAGTCATCGACGGCCATTTGTCATATAAATACAGTATGTTTGAGTAGATTATTAGTACTATTCGAATAAAGAAAAAAAACCGTGGAACCTCGGTTTCCAAGTTACCGTTGAATAACGATAGGGGTCTACTATAATCCATTCGTACGAGTAAATGTATTAAAATAATATTACAGTATATTTACGCATGCACTCGGCACGCTTACTTTTAGAGGAAATAATATTTTATCTGTAGATGATGCAACAGTGAACTAAATAAGTCTTCTTCAATATAAAAAAACTAAAAAATTTATGAAATGACCTCTGAGCAAGAGTATGTACTTTTTATGGGAGTTCTACAGTGATTTTTATATATAAATAAACAATATATTGTATCTTTTTCCTTAAGTAGGTTATTTTACGACGCTGTATCAACATCTTAGGTTATATAGCGTCTGAATGAGGTGGTGATAATGCCGGTGAAATGAATCCGGGGTCCAGCACCGATAGCTACCCAACATTTGTTCTTATTGGGCTGAGGGAAAACCCCGGAAAAAATCTCAACGAGGTAACTTGTCCCGACCAGGATTCGAACCCGGGCCACCTGGTTATCTTTATTAGGAATTAAATTATTATTACTATTATTATTATTATTATTATTATTATTATTAACAAATTTTAACAAAGCTCTTAAAACATAGGCCCTACAGCTACCTAAAATCTGAACACATGTTTAAAAATTCGTGTTTATGTATTTCGCTGGCAATATGTATGCAGTAGATCCAACTCTTGTACTTGAACGTGACAAGTTATTGAAGATGGAGAATGAACGAAAATTGTTGCATGTTTTTAGTAATTCTGTAACAATACGTAAAATATTGATTATGGAATAAAGTAAATGATACAGATAGAAAGCTCTTCATTTATGCTTTAATTTGCATACAGGTTTGCATTCTCTATCTTTTACAGATGCTGAGTTACTTACATTTAACAGCGCGTCTTAAATTTTGTATCTAGCACAGGCTCGTAGGTGAACGTTATTGAACGTAAAAAGCAATATACACTTTTTCTATTAATGTTTTAGGCGTTAGAAAATAATTCAGTTCCTTTACCTTGTTGCTAACTGTATTACTGTTTATGGTTAATTTTCTTGAACATCATTTAAAGCACATACTGTACCTACTACGTAAATGAACTCACTCGCTCTGCACCAAAATTAGAATATGATCTTTTGTTTTCTGGAATGTACACAAAAAAGGCATTCTTCATAATCTCAAGTGTAATACAGTTAACTCCATTTCTAAATTCTACTGTGTAAGTACACGTAATGTATTTAATTTTGTAAAATGTTTCATTATATCTCTTCATATACTAATGGATATTGATAGTTAGCCTTGGACCTTCATTATAAACAAACACAAATCGGTTGACAGAGGAAAGAGTCTGTTCAATAAATAGTTATCCCATACATTAGCGCTCTTCGGATTCTACCGTATGGTTGTGGAGAACAGGACAGTCAAGGCGAAAGATAAATCGAGAATAACTGCGGCCGAAATGAAATAGGCTATTTGAGAAGAACAGCAGATTATAAATGAACTACTTACTTACAAACGGCTTTTAAGGAACCCGGAGCTTCATTGCCGCCCTCACATAAGCCCTCTATCGGTTCCTATCCTGTGCAAGATTAATCCAGTCTCTATCATATCCCATCTCCTAGACACACGATCACAACACCCCTCAATATTATCCATTCCCTCCCACCGAACATCCTCATATTCATCTTCTTTCACTGTGGCTGTTCCTCGACTTTGGAATTCCCTACCGAGTAATGTCAGGGACTGTCAGACATCAAACCAATTTAAGAATAGGCTAACGAGATATTTTTCTAACAATTCTTGTTAACAATAATAGCTGTTTCAAGTTTCTCAATGTTTAATTGTTATATATATCACAGATAAATATCTAAATTATCTCATTATTATTATTATTATTATTATTATTATTATTATTATTATTATTATTATTATTATTATTATTATTATTATTATTATAACTATTTCTTACCAATGTTTATTATTGTCACACTAACATTAGTTATCCAATTTTCATTATTTACTTTCATGTTGTTTTATGATCTAGATATTAATGTAATAACTATGTAAGCAAATGTATTTAATTAGAATTAGAGTCTGGCTGGGCGGAAGAGAAGGCCTACTGGCCTTAGCTCTGCCAGATTAAATAAATAAATTATTAAATTATTATTATCTCCCTCAAATTCATTTTAATATTATCCTCACATCTACGTCTCAGCCTCCGCAAAGGTCTTTCTCCCTCCGGCTTCCCAACTAACACTCTATATGCATTTCTGGATTCGACCATACGTGCTACATGCCCTGCCCATCTCAAACGTCTTGATTTAATATTCCTAATTACGTCAGATGAATATAATGCGTGTAGTCCTGCGTTGTGTAACTTTCTCCATTTTCCTGTAACTTCATCCCTCTTAGCCCCAAATATTTTCCTAAGCACCTTATTCTCAGACACCTTTAATCTCTGTTCCTCTCTCAAAGTGAGAGTCCAAATTTTACAACCATACAGAACAACAGATAATATATAAATGAATGACTACAAAACAAATGTAGAAATTTTGAAAGGATTGAGAATATTATCAAACATATTTAATTAGATGTCAAAGTGAATACAACTTGTCAGTAGGATGCTCCGCAACAGATATCCGAGAATACTGAAAAATTACACCTCGGCGGATACAAGAAACCCTGGAAGACCACTGAAGAGACTTCTCGACCTCTAATATGAGACCGGAACGGACCAATCTGTGACCGTAGATACTCCTTGGTAGCTACATGATGATGATGATGGTGATGATGGTGATGGTGATGGTGATGATGGTGATTGAAATTTTAGCCGATTCTTTATTGTGAATTTTTAAAGAAACCGTTAATTAAAAATAAAATTTCGATTAAATCGAGTTTCCCTCTATAACAATGTACCTATTTTTGGAAAACTTGTCCGACAAGAAAATTTAGCCTATGTGGAAATGGTAGCTATGTTGAAACATTTTCCTATGTTATCCGCCATAACAATTGGATTGAAAAATTTAACAGAGTTGGCAGACCTGTTTCTGTGACCTCTTTAGAAAATATCTGTCATACACGACATGATTTTGTAGACTGAACGAATTGGATTGAATAGTACAGTATATCCGAGACTGAAAGTTTCCTATGAACGTGTCCTTCAGGTTGTATATTATGGTTTGATATGGAAAAATTATCTGCTAAATCATTGGGGTTAGAACTCGCTGAAAAAGGTAACACAATATGCACTGTCGTGTAGAAGGGAGATGTGACGTAAAGAGAATATTCTCTCAGTTTAAACAAATTTTATGCAACGTTCGTAAAATATTTGCATTTCATAACCTCAGAATGTATTTTTTCGTTCACTGCAACGCGTATAGGTTTTGATAAATGAATTATTTGCACATATTGTGTAAAATATAAATATTGTTAATTTGTATATCATATTGATTTTTGTTATTATAATTGTGTCCTTGTAACGTCATGTACCGGTAACGTAGTTTACTGACAATTATGGTAAAAGATATGAATTTCGTAATCTCAGAGTAAAGGAGCTGATTTTGTTACATGAATTAATTGCGTATTTTGTATGTAGAGTATATACAGTTAATGTGTGTATAACATTTACTATTATGTTGTATAATACAGTATATATTATATATACTAATTCAGTATTATCTAATTATATTTTCTGTCATATATAGCACTAATATTTTGTAGAGCGCTAGTTTCGAAGTTTTAGTGCGTTTATGTGGTTAAAAATTAGCTGGACAGACCATTTCAATTTAGTAGCAGTCCCACTTACAGTTGTCATGCTCCTTTATTATTATTATTATTATTATTATTATTATTATTATTATTATTATTATTTACGGAACTATACCTTTCGTAGCGTCCTGACGAAAGCATTTAGCGTCAGAATTTGAACTGTTAACGGCCAGGATGTACTAACCGATAACTTCTCTAACTTGTTTGGGAGCGAAAATGTGCTGCCTAGTTATTAAAATAAGCTTCGGAGGAAAAATGTGGAGGAGAAACGATATAATAAAATTTGCGAAGGTGTGTCATGCCTGGAAGACAAATGCACACAAGTTTCTGATTGCAATGTAGAAAATTCTTGAAGTTGGCTTTGAATTGATTGAATCTCTTGAATATTTGCCAGATATAGCCCATTCAGACAATCACTTGTTTTCGAAACTAAAAAAAAAATTAAAGGAAATAAATTTTCATCAAATGAAGCAGTAATACACACTATATACTGTGAAAAAGTGAGAGAAACAATCTTTTAAAATGTTTAGAATTAATTTATGGCCGTTATACTAATAATATCTTTAAAGTTCAAAGGCGATTATGTTCAATAAACAAAAAATTCTTACGAGATACAGTAGCTTTTTTCCATGTTAGTCTGAACACTTGCCAATACCGCTTTGTGCTGCATATCCTTTCACAATTTATAAACGCAAAATATGTCAGTCTGGCGTGTAACATCGATAAATGCCACTAAATTAGTAACTGTAAAATATAACATAAACCTCTACGCGAATTAAAGAGTAAGTAAACAACTTTCTATCTAGGTAATTTATTTTATTCCATAATGAATATGTTTGTATATGTTTACAGAATTGCTGAAGACAAGCAGCAATGTTCTCTCATTCCCCTTCTTCAATCGCTTGCCACGCCTGAAGTACAAAAGTTGGATCTAATATTTCGAGAGAAATTCGTAAGTAAACACGAACTTTTCTAATCTGTATTTATATTTTACTTAGCTTCCATGATTTAACAGTTTTGGTACAAGTTAATAAAACTTTCTTGCATTGAAGAGGACTTGTGTAGTCCGCTGTGACGTGACCTACAGATAAAATATGTCAACGTGAAGGATGCGTGCAGAGTACATGTTTAAATATATTGTAATTTAATAAAATTGAAATCATACGAATACATTACATAAAGTTATTCAACGATAACTTGGGAACTGGAATTTTCTTATTTATTTTTTAATGTGTTCGGTTTTTAAAAATAGAACTAAAACGAACGACAATAAAATATGAATTGAAAATGATCGGGAGTGAAATTTTATTTTTTACGAGAAGTTTTTAGTATCAAATATGATTAGGAATATTGACGAATAAATTTAAAATAAAAATTGTTATCGGTAAGAAAAAGCTTCAATACAAAATACTTATCACAAAATTCAATGTCAGAAAACGTCATTGTGAGTAAATTCTTAAGAAATCAAGAACCAGTAACATTTATTCAATTCATTTCAATTTATTAGGCCATTAGACATATCATATGTTGTACATTAAAAACACAAAGTATATTAAAACTATAAAATTAATTAAAACAATTCAAACATGATATATTAATACAGGGACATCATTTTATTTTTACTAACATTTCTGATATTAACCTGGCTATACCTTTGGATCAACGGTTGCTACCCCCTTCCACGACTGGAGTTCGATGGCGCAATATACAAACAAATCACTTTACTAGGTATAGGAGGGAAGAAAAGTAGTTCATCCATTTACGTGAACTAGGAAATATCACACTTTTGAGTTTGATAATTTTCAATAGGTTTTTGTTTAATCAGAATACAGTACAGTATTAACAATGGGTATTTTTACTCACGAACTGAGCTGTCCATACGTTATGCAGTGTATATTATACTGTCTATAGCACATTAGCGTACACTATAGAGAATGAAGTTAAACTGAAAAATAATCATATAGATATTTAAACACATTTTTCAAAATGGTGGCCGTTCATTTCGATACAAGCTTCAGTTCTAATGTGTGTAATTCCAATTACCAGTTTCGTCCTTCGTACTAGTAACTCATGTTGAAATAATTCTGTAAGCCTGCCTACTCTGTAAAAGAGTACCTTACGTACTGTAAATTCAATCTTCACTTTTGCTCGACCCGAAAAGATAAAATTACTCAGACATGCTATCTACTGGCCGTCGCAGGATCGAAGAAAGGAGGGAAATCACGTGACAATTACTTAACGAGGCCCTTTTATTTAAGTTATTTTAAACAGTTGTATGGGTATAATTATTACGTAGATGTCCAATTCCTAACAGAAATTAATGTTCTCAGAAAAGAGCTAAGACAGCCCAGCCACTAGCCTTTACAGAGAGGCGAATAGAAGCTGGTGGGGAAAATCGGAATGCGACGTAGGCAAATGGACGACAGTACCTGTGCGAAAATGATGCAATATTGAAAGCTCTTTCGTCATTGGAAAACGCGAACATATTTTTGGAACGTACTGTGGCGGTAAGGCTACTATTGACTGTATATGCGGTCTTGGATCTGTGTGGAGAACGGTTGAACTTCATTAGTAGAAGGGGTGGGAGTGAAGTACATTCAAAAACTCAGGTACAATAAAAATTGAAGTAAAAATAAAATGATGTCCCTGTACTAACAGCACATATCTAATTTTTTTATTAAAAAACAATTTCATGTGAATTTATGCTAAAAAAAACTCAACAGAGTAAAATAGAATTGTTGATAACCAATTATAAAATATAGTTTTAAAACGTTTGATTGGCTACTTATGATATTTACGGTGAAGCTTATATATTTTCATCTCCATAACAGAAAACTTTGTGTTAGTCTTATGCAGGGTGCAAATTAAGATTTCTGATGAGGGAAGGATAGAATCCTAGATAGAGAATACCATGCATAAAATTATTATTATTATTCTCATTCTGTACGGCTCAACGCTTGGTCGCACTGAGTTGCTTGTCTTGCATCTTGATCATAATAAGAATTATATCCATGAGCAGGCCTAAAATATGATGTGTAATTCCTAAGTTATTGATTGTTGTCAACTTGTCGGTGATGATAATACATCAATATTATTTTCTTTGCTTGCTTTATACTTTATAAAATACACATACTAGTACTAAAACAATTATATTTTGTGAGGGGGGTGATAAAAGTTATCCCTGGAAGGGATATTAATATGAGTTTATGAGAGGGGGATAACTTTCCAACAGGGGGATAATTCCCCCCACCTCTCCCGTTAATTCGCACCCTGGTCTTATGTAACCCTGTAGTATGGAACATTAATTTGTTCTCTATTTATAATTTCATGATCCTGTGGGCCTGTATTGGCCACTAATGACTAATTGTCGATATTATGTCGAGTGCACAAGACTAGTTCGTATATTTACAAATGTATAACTGTTTATATATGTAAACGGTCCAGGTTTATGTAGCTAGAACAACACAAAAGTTTAGTTCAGAATTTTTAACATGACTTATCTTGACAGACGATACGGTTCTAAAATTAACTTATTTCGTTGCCCATTAACAGTTTCTATTAGTTTCCGTTACAAAATTATTAAGTTCCATATTTTCTAGCTACTTGAAATACAGCACCTCAACATGAAATAATCTATTAGTTAAAAAAAAGGTTGTTTAGAGATATCGAACAATAGGTAGAAATAGAAGAGCTGACAATTGCGTAACTTAAATATTTCTATAATAGCGAAGTCAGTTCATAGGCGCCTTACTTGAAATTTAATAATCGATTTAACTAATGTTAGATATTAAGAATATTAATATGGTGGAAATAAAGTGTATGACAGTCGTTGACATTTGACATTAGTCAGATATCTTGATTATGGTCGGTAAAACCAGCTTCAAGTACAACAGAATGTCTTGCCTTAGTGACAAACCGGTATCAGCCACCCTCAACTTTCTCTTTTCGACGAGTAGCACCCTCTCTCTGTTTGTCACACTCTGACTAAAGTGTTGGTTGATTCATAGCCTCGTATCATATTTCATCAAATAACATCAAAACCTAACCGAGTTCTTGAACTTATCACTGTAGTAGGCTCTAATAACAACGCTGTTAACAGCTTTTCTTTTGTATGTTTCTTCCCATTCGTGTCCTGTAAAGTTCTCTTAATTAGGTTTATCCTTATTTAACGTGGTCTTCCTCTGTCACTTTCCTTTCACTCTCAGATTTACAATATTTTGGTAATGTTGTATTTTTCTTTCTTTTTGTGTCGGACTCATTCATGTCTATTGTTTTTTGAGTTTGTTGTTAATTTTTCTACAGGCCTATTTAGAGTACTCCTGATATTTATCACTGTCTGTTCTTATTTTTGAATTTTTGTGTGATATTTTCCTAATTTTGTTTTGAATTTTTTCATTTAACTTTATTCCTGATGCTAATGCATATAATATCTAAACTCATTAATTCAAATTTACAACTGACACCTTAATAATATTCAAATCTTCATTCTGTACTTTAGATATTTCCATTACTGTTTTCTAGGTGTTTAGCCTATGTTTGAACCTTACCTTCTGCAATTGCTTTCATTTTTAGTTCTGCTTTCCGTGTTTCTTCTGGAATGCTCCATATAATTTTATCATTTGCACGTGTTTATGTTTTAGTATCTGGCTTTCTGCCTTTACATTTTTCTTCATTCGCAATTTTGTCTCTCACTTTATTAAACAAACATGATGACAGCTCACTCCCTTGTCTCACTCCTACACTTGTTTTCTACTAATTTATCATTCCTTCTGTTGTTCACTTATTCCATACGGTTTTTATTTTTATTTTTAAATTAATATCTTTGAAACTTTTAAATTTTCTAAAGCTTTCCATTTTTTTTTTTACGATCATAGGATTTCTAAAATTCTGTAAACGAGATGTACAGATCTTCTCCACATCCCCACTTTTTTCAGTTAGTTCTGTTAAACAAAATACTAAATCTACCGAAGTATTTCTTTTAATGAAATTGAAGAGGCTGACTAATCTCCATAATCATTATCATCGTTTCCGGTGGTCTAGTGGTTAGTATTCTTGCCACTGGATTCGAATTCGTTGAAACCCGGTCGAGAGTGATGGATTTGAAGGGCGAAAAAATACAGTATACTCGTATATTCTTTTTAGCAAGGCTTCCTTCAGAAGTAAAGTAAATTTTGGAAGTCCATGTTGTAGATTTATGACACGTAAAATAGTCGTGCAAGTGATTTTACGTCATAATTAAATACTGGTGATAGCAGAAATGTTCAGTATGGCTTAAGTGCATATGGATTTATTCTGCCCTCCACCGCTACATCATCATCATCATCGTCGTCGTCGTTTGTCGGTTGGGCCCTTAAAGGGCTGTAGTGCCAAGGGGTTATATTATTATTATTATTATTATTATTATTATTATTATTATTATTATTATTATTAGGCTACTATTGTTATTCCAGCGTTAAGATACAAGTTTCAAATAATAACGATACGTGATAATCTTTTTATTTAATAATTTGTAAGAAAACCGTCGTTTTATTTAAAAATTGCAAAAGAATAAATAATTCTTATTAGTTTATCTATTTATAAGAGCAGGAATCAGAATCGTACGGATAGTACTTATCGAGTAAAACGTTGTTGACATTTAGGGGATTTATTTCCTGAGAAAAGTATTAATTTGGAACTGATATGGTACTTGAACTTTTTGTTGCTCCCTACCCAAGGAATTAGCTATTAAAATCTGCACATTTATACTACTTCCACTATGTACAGTATAATTATAAACGAAATGTTGGCAGATCTAGAAAACGCTGGAAGATACAATTTTAATATAACTTTGTGAAACTGGAATGTAACCAGGAGGCCAAGTTTGTGATGATGATGATGATGATGATGATGATGATGATGATGACATAAATTTAACAATCCTTAAGTATATACATAAGTAAGCTACATTTTTTTTTTTTTTTTTTTTTTTTTTTTTTACAGTCTGGATGCTACATTACTGTGGAGTAATACTACATACATTGGTTTACCTTAAACTATGTTCATATAATTACTTTATATTGTTCTAAGAGTTACTTTATAGGCAATATAGATGGATGAATTATGTACTTTTCTTTCATTGTAATTTGTCAAACTGTATATTGTTAGTAAATTTGATCAAGTTCTTCTGGTATTTGTGCACTAGTTTGTCTTTATTCACTGGCCAGTTTTCAGACTTTAGAACTGCCGCTTTCAGAATGTCTCTTTCTCTCTCAAGTAATTTACAATTGTATAACAAATGATCTATCGTTTGTTCGTCATTGTTGCATGGGCATAATGGGCTATCTATAATTTTATATTTATGTAGATAAGATTTTATATTTCCGTGTCCTGTTATTATAGTTGTGAAGTATGGGATTATGTTAAGTTTCAATTTTAACCGATCGTTTATATTTGGGACGAAATATGTGATTTGTCTTTTTGCTTTGTTGTCCCATTCGTTTTGCCACTTCACTAAACTGAGATTGTGTATTTCACTTTTCACTGAACTTTTTGGTCTCTTGCTGTAGCAGCTCTCTTGAATATCCTCAGAGCGTGCTGTCTCCTTCGCAAGTTGATCTGCTAATTCATTCCCCTCGTGTCCAGGGTGGTCCTTAATCCAGTTGAATTCTATTTTCCAGTTCTTCCTCTCCGCTTCCTTTACTTCTCTTCTGATTTGTATGCGTAAGATTTGTTTAGTTTCTAAGGGAGTCTAATGTTATCCTGCTGTCTGTAAATATTGAAATTATTTGCTGTTGACTTTCCAGAGTCTGTACATGTTGAATAGCTTTTAATGTGGCTAGTTGTTCAGCCTGATTGTTTGAACATTTGCCATTCAGCCTGTATTTTAGCGCTTCCTCCAGGTTGCCTTCTTTGAATATAGCTATTCCTGCTCCAACACCGAGTTCACCTTTGCTCCCATCTATGAAGATTTTAATTATATTATATTCGTTGTCTTCTTTTCCTTCTCTGATTTTTACGTGGTCAGCTGGATGCTGCTAATGTTTTAACTCCATATCATGGTCAATGTGATTCCTGTTCTCGTGGTCATGTTGGTTCATATGTACACACAAACACATGCATTCACACACTCACATTAATTTTTGTTTCCATTACACCCTATCAGTAGCGGCCGGTGATCAAAATCTTCGGTGAGGCCAGATGCAACTAGTTTAAGTGCCTCCGATAGAAAATGTTTATTTATGATATTAATTATTATTGTTGTTATATTATTAATATCATTATTACTGTATTATTATTATTATTATTATTATTATTATTATTATTATTATTATTACTAGTAATGAAAAATAATAATTTCACTCACCAAATAAGCTGTTATGCTGCGAGTTTCAGTGATTGTTTCAGTGTGATGAAGCATCCCATATTATGTGTTGAAATTTCCCTTTCTTTCTTTTCAACAGAGAAGTTTACTTTGCACCACATTACCACTTAACCATTTATGTTGCCCATACCAGGATGCAATAGAAACTCGCGTTTTAAGATTACCTGTCAGAAAAATTGTCAGCGCTGTCATAGGTATCTCGGTCGGCTCTCTCTTTATTTAGAACTTCCTTTCTTTCAATATTATTTCTTCTCGAAAAAGGACACTCTAACAATGAATTAAATACACCAACATTATTTCTAGCATTTGTTTCTGTTTATATTTTCCCGAAATGCATAACAACATTGGCCCAGATTCACTACACGAAGTACAATAGTACAACACCCTCGCTTAAGTCATAAACTAAGACATACGATGAGAGAATAGTGTGGGTCTCTGCCTGCCAAAGAGCTGGAATGTTTGTTATTTATGGCCTATTTGGGAAGACAAGTCATCCTATTCCCACCCCACTCTACCCTTGAGGCCGGCCCATGGTTGAGAGGAGTGAAACTTGACCAGGCCAGACGAATTGTGCCTCAGTTACAACGTTTAAAGCGCAACGTCAAAAGCCCGCGAAGACAAACGAAAATCCAGAAGCAGATCCGGCACGAGCAATCCTGGCCTCATGAACAAATTTTACTGCAAAACAGGTCCATATACATCACAAGCCAGACCCGGCACGAGCGATCCTGGCCTTAGGAACAAATTTTACCGCAAAACAGGTCTATCTACATCACAAAGTTTTCAAATGCTTCTACAGCGATATATGCTTCATTCAAATAACTAATACATTACATAAAAACAAAATTTGATTTCAGTTAAGCCAAGTGACTGAGGCCCGGCCTCACTTGCCTCAGTCAATCAGCCGCCACTGCACCCTATTCGATTTTTAAGCTGGCGAGGTCGTTGGAACGCTTCTTGAACTGAACGAAACGTCGTTTGAGCACATGCGAGTGAATCAGGAAACCGCTAATTCGTGCAGACGATCTCGTTCGTGCCTGCACAAGGTCATGGTCGAGATAATTGCGGGAGGACATCCTGAAGTCAGTGAATTCTTCTTACAAGAAGCCTGTGGCCTGTTGAACGCTCAACAGCGATCTGTGAATAAACCGCTTGTATGTGAATCGGATAACCGATAACTTGCGTCTTTTAAAAACTGAGGGAACTGCGTCTAACAGTGAGAATGTAGAGAAAACATTTCAGCCATTGATAACAATTGTGTGATAAGAAAGACCTCGTTGCTAACTTCGTCGAAATGTATTAGTTCAGTAAGCATTTCCTTCTACGTGTGTATGTATGTCTTCAAAATGTCTGTTATTCGCTACCGTCACACAGTGGCCTAAAACGCAAATCTAGCTGGACGAAATTAATAGATTCTCTTTCACACAATATATTTTCATGAAGCTTTGTACAGTAGTTACAGGCAGTATATTTATTTTGTATACAAATTCTCGTTATGATTGCGTAAGAGAAACTACCCAATTAGAGTGCATTTAGAGTAGACGAAATTAATGACTAGATTTTATGAAGCAAACTGTATTTGCTGGAATAAGAAAGTGGTTTTCAATTAATGGATTTATTGTTAACGATGAAAAAACTCGTGTGTTAACTCTTAGTTTGAAACAAACTCAAAATAATGTGGTAAATTATTATGTAAAGATGCTGGGTATGTATCTGGGTTCTAAACTAGGGTAGAACAGCCATGTTAGTTATGTATGTAAAAGAATTTCTCGAGTAATTTATCTCTTGTGAAGTCACATGTACAAGATTCCCAAACAATATTTAAAACAAGTTTACTATGCACTGTTTGAAGGAGTTATTAGATATGGATTACTTTTATAAGGAAATAGTTCTGATCTTCCAAACATTCTGTTACTGTAGAAAAAGGCAGTTCGTATTTTAACAATGCCATCACCCAGACTATCATGCAGATCTCTTTACAAAAATACTACGTTTTCAACTTCTCTTCTATATATTGATTTTCATCAAACTTCATACAGTAGTTATAGGTAGCGCATTATTTTATTCAGTATTTTCTGAATTGGAGCTCCGTGTACTTTTACAGTGACATTCTCTTCAGGACAGTCTTCCAATTCAAGTAAAAATAAGTACAAGCTTCACGCTCACAAACATGCCTCACTATGATACTAAATGTTAGGGTCTCTTGTTTTAGATCTGTGTCTTTGGAAATGACATTTATCCCGATAGATTTGCTTTTTGGATCACTGTCCTATAGATCAGATTATGGGAACGACAGGAACAAAGTCAATTAAGTCTTCTCGTGAAGCAGACATTTTAGCCATTCGAGTAACGGTATGTCTTAAAATTATTACAACAGATTGGTACACCTTTTCTATAGAATCAAGCTGAAGGTGATTGTTATGCATATCATGTATATAATGCCTCGTACAGTAGTGGCAAAAAAAACTGGACCGACCCTTGTAGCTGATTTCAGAGCCTTGTTCACTCCAGAGCACGATAGACCGGTAACTAAGACTTTCGTGGTTTGAATCCTGCCTGGGAAGAAAACTTTTTTTTTTGTTCCTTATTCAAATTTATTCCCAATACTTTTCGATTGCAGCGATATTTTACTACTTAATTAACTTATTATCTCCAGAACATGAATTTTACCAGCAATCGAAAAGTATTGGAAGTAAATTTGAATAAGGAACAAAAAAAAGATTTCTTCCCAGGCAGGATTCGAACCACGAATGTCTTACCAGTCTGTCGTGTTCTGGAGTAACAAGGCTCTGAAATCAGCTACAAGGGTCGGTCCGGTTTTCTTTTGGCACTACTGTACAATATTCAACTGAAACAGCACTGGATTCGGTATTTTTTATTTGATCGTCTATCTGTTTTGAATATTGGTTGGCCGTGAAAATGAAGATAAAATCGGAACTGCAATGTACACAAGTCAGTTATGAACATGCCAAGTAATGAAACTTAAAAAATAAAATAATGAAGTATTTAGACAGCTATTACGGGATAACGGTTCTTGTTACACTCACGTATACAAACACAATTTTGTTGCAAGAGACGGTATTTTGTGGCGGACTATTTAAAATTGTCTGTGCTGCGACACGAATGAGAAAAAAATAAGAAACAACAAGTTTGTTGCCTAGAAGTAAGGAGGAACAGTTTTCGCGGCACCGCGCCCTGACGGATACGAGCTTGTTCTTGCTGTTGTCGGCCTTGGCATTTGTGACTGCCCAGAGTGCGGTAGGGTCTGACCGCTCTGGTAAAAGTTGTCACCATAATGCTTTCGCTATTTCAGTGTCCGACTGCTCCAGGCAGGCGGAGACAAGGACGTGTGCACTAAACATAGACTGAGACATGAATTGACGCTGTTTAATTCTGTTGCAGTCTTCATCCTCATTATGCGAAAGATATAGAGGAAGTACTGTATTATGATGCTACAAAAACTACTTATTTCGTTATTTTCACGATTACTTACATCTTCACTCTGTCTTTGATAGACAAAATGGTTCCTGGCATGTTGTATATTCCTCTGTTTGCATCTGTTTCCCTCCATTTCTCTTGATGTATGTGTAGAGTTGCCATATTTACAAGTGAAATTGGGACACCTTTTCGGAAGTGGTCCGCATTGGTGTTGGATACTGTTTGGAAGGATAAATAATAATAAATTTTAGCCTACATACAAATAATATAAACGAGCTTATTTATTACCACTCTTACTAATAAACCGTGTATAGTTTTATACGAGACTTATGCAGAGTTGAGACAGAAAACGTTACTAATAAACCGTGAATAAGCTATGGACGTATAAACAGGCTGTAACTATACAATGGGAATTGCTTTGCAGAAGTTATATACACGAAACCCCTTGTTTAAGCGTTGTATATAGAGAAAAAAACGGCCGCCCTTCTAACAGCTGTTCGTATCGACTGTCATTTTATGATGATGGTTACCTTGTAACCACAGAAGAACAAACCAAAGAGCATAGAATTATTAGAATAATATTGCTGTAGCTTGTACTCTTTGACCAAAATGTAGTGTGGTAATCGATTAGAGCCAGTTGTACTATCGATATTTAACACGCCACACTAGAGCGCTCTACCGGATGCAATAGAGAACCTCAGATATTCTATTACCTTTCGTAATGAAGTAATGACGAAACTATGACGTAGCTGTGTAACAGTTGTACTGTTATACACGACGTATGTAGTGATTATTAATAAGGAATTTACACACGACTTATAAACGAGCTACTCATTGTATAAGTATAAGACAGCTAAACGTCTGTATATAGAGTTTTTATTAGTACATGTCTAAGCACACCAGTCATATTTTCTAACTTTGTTTTACGTACATCCCAGCAAGCTCTATTTTTCGTAATATTGTCATAAAATTCACCACAATTAAAGTTTTTCATGTTATACTGTAATAACGAAATTGCTTTAATCGATGATACTTTTAGTTTATTACGCTCACCAGACCACTGAGTGTTCATGAGAGAAAATAATATCCTGTCTGCATTATCATTATGGTTAGGAATGCTAAAATAAAACTCTACAGCTACATCTCAAAACTGCTCGCTATATTATATTAAGTAGCCTAAATGCAAATTTGAGCAGCAGGGCACAACGTGTGCATAATGCATGCGTCCATTATATTTGCAATATTCGTAAGTATGATCATGTTTCTCCGTCTTTTCAAAGTCTGTCTTGGCTAAGGTTATGTGACCGACAAGCTCTGCATTCTCTTGTTCTCTTATTTCAATTTCTGCGCACCGCTACCCCAATCTATTTGGCTTCTCGTTTTCAAAATTTATCAGCATATCATCAGCTAAGTACCAAGTCTCATCATAACAATTTACTCATTATACCCTACCACAAGACATCTTTATATTCTTCATCTTACACAGTTTCGGTTGCTAGAAATTGGAACTCGCTTTCGAGTGATGTAAGGGGTTGTTGGACAATAACTTCATTTAGGTCAAAATTACATAAATTCTTACTTAACAGATTAATTGCTGTTTAATATTTGTTACTTATAAAGAAACTAAGATGTGTCCATTCTTATTATTATCATTAATTTCTCTACATAGAACACAAAACCTCTAATGGCAAAATTTCATTACATTAATATATTTTAGATTTATATTTTTTCTCCCTATGACATAGTTATAGTAAACTTATAATAAATTAATTCTCATCATTTTACTAGCTATCTCAACTTAATTATAATTTATATATTGATGTACCGAAGTACATATTATAATTGATTGAATTAAATTAGCTCACAAATTAAGTTACTACTTTATCTTTTAGGTTTATCTAAATTTAAATAGACGTGTACTAGTCGTTAAAACTTAAATGAAGAATATTGCTGAAGAATCTTTTAAGTGTAGTGTAAATATTCGTAATTTAAATATGTATTATATTGATTAAGGCTGGTTGAGTGGAAGAGAAGGCCTTATGTCCTTAACTCTGCCAGCGAAAATAAAACATTCTATTCTAAAAAAATTCTATTCTATTTGCATGATTGAAGAATGGAAACCACCAGCTTGATTATTTTTGTAACTGTCAATTTCCTCCCCATCTTTACCCCTTTTCTTGCGATTTAGTTCGTGGACATCGCGGCTTTTTAGCCGTCGAGAACACGAGCCATTGGCTCTTAAGCAACGTTGCCTAGTTGTAATGGCAAGACTCAGTCGCAGTTATGTTAAGTTAAATATTACATTCGTCCAGACAAAATGTTATAGCCACGAAGAAGTTGAGACTTATGAAGTCGTGTGAAAAGCATTATAATTCTGGGATCGGAACTAGTGTTTAACAGCCGTCTGCACCCTACTGTCAACTGTCCAGGCTGCCGGCTTCGTAGTGATAATATTTGTGGTGGACAAAACAGAGGTTGCAGAGTTTTTCTCGGGATACTCCCGGATCCCGCCATTGTACAGACCCATAAAACAAAAACTTGGGCCACTCGAACATGGAAAATTCAGGTGACCCAAATTTTGTTTCTGGGTCTGTACAAACACTTTCCAGCTCCTCCTCGTTTCATCTGTCATTTATAACCGTTCAAAATAGGATAGATTGAAGTTTTAGAGATAATATGGTTATCCGATACTGATACATAAATCAGGTCTTTGGAATCCGGACTCTACGGTACAAGTCTAGGGTTGGGACTTGGCTCTGTCAGTGTTGAGGGTGGATGGTTAAGCTGTCGATAGCGGATTCAAGAATGCCACCCAGGTCATCGTCGGACTAGACAAATAATCGCATATAAGACGCACAATGGGAGAATATGAGCGTAGAAGAATGGCTCCATACCGGAAAAACATAACATACGAGTATAATAAGAAATGTGTCATCTTCATGACATTTCTTCTTCTTTTTCTTCTTCTTCTTCTTCTTCTTCTTCTTTACTTCATGGTCTAAGCAGAAATTGCTTGTCCCGACTTCAAAGATATCTGCAGCTCTTCCTTGTTCGTCAATGGTATCTTTCTTTAGGTTATATTCTGCTACTTTCTTGGGGAGTCTATCAATTTTCATCCTGTTTATGAGATTCAGACAAACTTTAAAATAACATCCCTTCCATAGCGTTTACCTTTGACATCGTCAGATCTGCCATAAATAGATTCATTCGACTGTTTACTTTGTATCGACAGAATGTACTGTACTGTACTCCAACCACGAGAAAGTCTCCAGGGAATGAAACGAAGCGGGGTGATGCTGTGAATGAATGTTGATGTCATAAGATGTCACACACGTGGGTATTCGTATCTCTATTGGCTATCTCTCATAGCACAAACCATAACACTGATATAAACATTTTTATACTCCCCTAGTTACAAAATTAGATCACCGTTAATCTCCTGGTCTTTTAATCCCTCCATAAAGGAAATATGCAGGAGAGCGCATGCTTTTTAAACTGATGTTATAACTCTAATATTATCTATCTACTTCGCTCCAATAGATGACGTAATAGTAAGCACATTCCTTTCACGGTTTACCTCCTGGTTGGAGAACAGTATGTACCTACAGTTATCTCCCATGGAGGGCGTACCAACCCTTCGCATGGTAGGGTGGTAGATTGACAACGATTTTCCTCTAACTATTAAGGCTTCTTCTCCAAGTGCTAAATAATCTAGACGATTTAGTCTTTCATTGAACCAACACTAAGTTCTCTCACACAACTGGCCTTCCTGACCGTGTGGTCACACGGTGCAGAGCCACCGCGGAGATGTTACAGCAGTAGCGGCTGGTGGTCAAAATAATGAGTGTGCTACAATCTCTATATCGGCCTACTGTACAGGCCTACACTTATATATTTATCTTAATTTGGAGTCTCGTCTAGTGATGAAATATGAAGTCCATACGACGTTCTTTCGTACTGCAGAACTTGTCATTTGGTGTTAAACCCCTCCATCTTGGACATCATAATATTTTCTATTGACAGTATTGCAAGAGCAGTGAGAAGATCCTAGTGTTCTTTAAAAACGTTTTTATGCGTTTCAAGGAAGAAAAACATCTTTGTGGCTCAGCAGTGGTCATTGGTGTTGTAACCAAAATATTTAACAACTTCGATACTTCACAGAATGGATCCTGTAAATTGTTGGTTACTATGTATTGTGACAATTGAACAGCCATTTATATTTCGGAAGTCAGGTCTTCCGTATAGAAATCCAACTTGTATCTGGAACACTCTTTTGTTCAGTATAGTATAGCTGTTGACAGCAACTTCAACTGGTAGATGGCAGCAGCAGTCGGACACTTGAATTACCAAATACATTGTACATAGTTCCGAATTCTTCCACAAACAAGCATTCTTTCGTTACGCTTTACTTTTGCAATCTCCAAGCTGTGTTGGGCTGAAGCTGACTACAGCATTTTCCCGCGTAAAAATAGCCAATCAGAGCAGTGATTTCAGCTTCGCACATGCGCATAACTGTCTACATTTTTCATGTGGAGCTTTGAGTAGCACAACGAACCCCCTGAGGCACCAAAGAAGGCACGAAGACTAAACACTTTATAACGCGTCATGAATATAACCACGGGAAATTGTCAAATGACAGATCAAATACTATGGTGGTATTACAAATACATTATTTGAGCCAAAATTATCATTGTGCTGTAGCACTGTAGCATATAAGGACGGGCCGCCCCTGTGTTACAGGACAAGTACAAGACAAGAAACAAACACGCAATCCTTGAAATGGAGATATAACTCCGTCCATGCCAGGAATCGAACCGCAGACACTTTGGTTAGGGAGCGCACGAGCTATTCACTGAACCATAGCAGCGGGTAGCAATTATTCAGGCTGGAATTTTATATGTGGATTGATAGGAACAAATATAATGACCATTTAACCCAGCGAGCCCGGATTTGAATACTACTCCACCCTGAATTTGTAACCTGTGATAGGTAAGCACTTGGTTCAGGCAACACAGGGGTTTTATCCGGTCACTCCGGTTCCCCTGTGACATTCAGAAATTCTTCATCACCACCATTCATTACAAGTGCAACGTAGATCTACCACCTGGGGTGCATTCTGTACAGTCTCTTATGAACTAAGTGATCTGCACTTCTCTGCACTAGCGAATCTACGACCATCTTCGCAGAGTCAAGGCGGCGAATAACAGAAAGTTAAGGATCCTGTCATTGGACAAAAATAATATAATATAATAATTTATCTCAATTGATACTGTATTCTACTAAAGACGAACAATCACGAAGAGAATCTGAGACGTTGGGGCACAAAAATACCTAACCCAAAGCAGGGAATTTGACGAGCAATTTCTACTGGAGTATATCAGGATCAGCGTTCTTTCCAACCCCGGGTCATAAGCTTGAAAAGGTGGAACCAAAAAGGTGTAAGAGTATGGTCGTCAAATTACCCATAGTTCATCTCTTTTTCCGGTGTGTTTATCAGCTGTTTTGTTCATATTATTACGATTACAAATTGTTTCGTGTTGTGAATATTTCAAAAGTGTAGTCAAGTTCAGCAGGAGTTATTTTTTATAAATAAGCTAATATTATGTTGGGATCAACTGCAGAATAGTCCGTTGATATGTCCCCCTATTCTTCAATATATGAAGGAATGCCAACATCCTTCTTGATAAAAGGAAGAATGTGGAAATGAAGTGTTCAGTCCACGTCACAACCATAACACTTTTAATAAATATACAGTAAAATTTACATTGATACAATAATCTGTTATGGTCCAACAGGGGACATCGGCAATTTCAAGAAAAAAAAACAAACATTTATCTAGTCACTATCCGTTGAAATGTTGCAGAAATTACATGTAATAGTAGATACAATTACAGAACTTTGCACACTAAATTTGTGGAGTATCTTAACTTTCTGAATTAAATTAATAAACACACATAACTTCTATACATAATTATGGCCACTTAGAATTTAATTTCAGTACTGACCCATGTATCGAAGTCTTTCATATGATACTGTACACACTGAACTCTAACACACACATTTTACAAGTACTGGTCTGAAGAATGTATCTTT
The DNA here is from genome assembly GCF_040183065.1 of Periplaneta americana. NCBI lineage: Eukaryota > Metazoa > Arthropoda > Insecta > Blattodea > Blattidae > Periplaneta > Periplaneta americana. The sequence continues at coordinate 59,373,818 of NC_091125.1, read as the reverse complement.
TTAAGGATATCATCATTCCCATACAGCTTCACACTAAGTTCTTCACATGAGAAATGAAAGTTTGTTTTCACTTGTAACAAAGCTGTTTCAATTTTCAGTCTTGACTTTTCATCAGTCCAGATGGAGTTCATTGTGGAGAAAAGTCTTTCCAGTGACGAATTACTGACTGAAAGTCACATGATTAATGACATTTTGAGAAGATTTTCAAATGGAACAATTTTTTTTGTAAATGTTGAAAAAGATCACACTAATTTTCACCTGTTGGTTTGTCACGAAACTTTTAATTTTTTTAACTACTTAAAAATGGACGCTACGGCAGTTCTAACACTTCCGCACAACGCGAATGAAGTCAAAGATGGTATATCATATGTTCTTCTCAAAGAGTGCAGAATATCTCATACTGTGCTTGCTGGTTCTTCTGTCTCATACTGAGAACCGTTCAGAAATGTGCATGAATCACAGCAGTTTCATCACGGTACTTAAATATTCATGTGTGAAATGTCATTGAAACAAAATCAAAATTTCTGGTGACAAAAAGGGGATATTTGCTCCCCGGGGACAGCAACTCAAAACCAGGGACGTCTGGTCAGCCTATGTTACCTCCACATCCATTCTAATCCGTTTACGTATGACCTAAACCGATAGTAGCAATTTAATATTTGGCAATTGGCAGTATTTCGCGGTGGATTATGGGGCGTGAAAGGTGTAGTTTGACGTCATATCCGTCGCACCGGTTTCAAGCATATTTGCCTGCATTACTCTCTCCTCTCTTTTTATCCTCTTAGGTTCTTTCACGTGCTGTAAATATAAGAATGGAACCTTCTCTTTACTTTCCTTCTCAAGTAGCCTAAGTCATGATAAGGATTATTGACTTCTAAAAATGTATCGTATCTTGGACAGCATTGAACCTAATAATGAGTAATGAGTAAGGTATCTCCTCGACGGAATCCAATAAATGTAAATTGTATCATTGTATATTTGTTCTATAACTGTGAGTCAGTGCTCCGTTGATTATTTAAGCGTATATGCTTTCTGCTATTGTAAATTAAACAAGGAAGTGTAGCAGTCATTACTGTTTATATTGTGACCGGTGATTGGAGTACAGCGAAAGAAGAGCGCCGTGAAATTAATTCGGAGAAAGTGTATCGGCTACGTCAGGACGCCTCACGGTTAATTGTCACTCAGGTGTAACTAGAAGTGACAGAAATGTAATTACTTGCAAAGCGTTTCACCCGCAGTCTGCTAACCGTATAGGTTATTACGTCTATAACTCATTTGTGTATCTTGTGACCGAGATAAATATTAGTATGTAAGACTGTGTGAATGAATTTCGAAATTCGGGTACAGGTACATGAAACATATTATATTATTAAAATTTCCAACAATTTCTAGGTTACCTAGTCTGACAAAATGCACCGTACATAACATTATTTAGTAAAAACAAATGGAAGGAATAGTCAAACAGCATGGTTGCAGGATGGTAAAAAATTGCATACAGTAATATAATTTATAGTTTACATGTTGCATAAATAATTTCGTATGGTCTGTAGAGAGCCTTTAATAGCTAAAATGGCAAAATCGCTACATTAAATTTTAGGGATTCCAAGATTTTAAAATAAATCCACTATAAATTTTAGTGTTGTTCCCCTTGCTTCTTTGAGAAGTCCTATTACTTCTATCTAGATGATTTTGTAGGCCTATTTGTCTTTTAAGCATTAAATCGTTGCATAGTAAATCGTTCGTTTTTCTTTATCTATGCGGTGTCCTGTGTACAGTTAAGTAATGGCAATGATATCGATCCTTCTACTCTCCCATCTTTCTCAGTAATGCATGGGATTTCTTCATGGACTTCATAATCATTCGGCGAAAAGGCAGCTGCAATTTTTTTATCGTATTCTATGAAGTCCCGGATTCTTGAATGCCCTCGTAAAACGCAAGAATCTTTTTTTATTATTATTATTATTATTATTATTATTATTATTATTATTATTATTATTATTATTGTTATTGTTGTTATTGTTATTATTATTGTTATTGTATCCGTTTCCTCGTAATTGTTTCTTCATTTGGCAACCAAGACTCGAAGGACTTTCAGACACACACACGCACCCCATTTCAAATTTAAAACGCAACACGCAGAAAGTTAATGTACACAAAGCAATATTATAACTGATATTTCAGATGTGAATTACGAAGAGCAATAATATTCAATAATAATAAAATGTAAGGATTCTCTCATATTTATTGTAAAGTATAGTTGATGTATGGAATTGTCATTCCAACACACTTTTGTTTTATTACTCGTTGCACGAATGATTGCCGGCGGCCAGTAGGCGAACTAAAGCATAAACACTGGATCGTATCGTATAACGCAGCGTCAATGCCTCTCTCGAAAGCGGCAATCATTCGTGCAACGAGTTATATCTGCTATGCTCAATTCAATACAAACAATGTTTCAGAGTTCCCATATTAAATTATTTATGTGCTTTGGGATAGCAGAAATCCATTTACTGTTACGGGCATAAGGATAATTGCTACAAAATCATGATACTGTTATTATACCGTACTTTATACATGAATAAAAATATAATATTCATTAGACTATTATTATCTTTAGAATTCAAATATTTCAATTTTTTTTAAATTTCAGATTTCGAAGTTTCTTGCAATGAAAAATAAAATGGCGGTGATCATTATTAATGGAGTAATTAATATCGTCACCGTTATCATTGCCCCAATCAGAAAAAGCAAGCGCTGAAAAGTTTTTCGATCTCTTGCTTTTACTGTATGATGGACGAGATTTTTGGAATGAGCGCTTCTCCGAATCATAATCATCATCATCATCATCATCATCATCATCATCATCATCATCATCATCATCATCGGCGCTACAGCCCAAAACGGGCATTGGCCTTCTTGATTCTCTGCCTCCAATCTTCTCTATTCCGGGCTCTCACTTCCCAATTCTTACACTTCATTAGCTGCTGATAATCTTTCTTGATTGAGTCCTTCCATCTTTTCCTAGGTTTTCCAATAGGTCTTTTGCCATATATCTGATCCTGCATAGCCATCTTCGGTATGCTTGAAATGTCCATTCTCTGAATATGTCCAGCCCATTCTAACTTCTTGAGTTTCACTATTACTAAAATCTCCAAAACTTTGTATCTATTGTAAATTTCTTTGTATGTCTTATGCGCTTCTCCGAAGGTTCTTCCTTTTTCCCTAATTTTTAGAATTTCATCTCACCAACAAATTACATTTTAAATTTAATTTCATATCATAAAGGAATACGATACAGTGCGTCGTGCAAGCCTCAATTATAATCTTAAGATGGCAAGACAGACAGCCTGCAACTTTCTCCCTGTAATTCTTACGACCATGACTCATGAACATCAGAAATGTCTAAGGCGAGACGCTATTTGTCTATTGAGGTTGGTATTTTAATCGTGTGACCGCTAAAAGGCACTGCCTGAATTATTTATTTCTGGAGTCACATATTTACTCCTGGAAGTTCATTAAGCACTCTGTCTCTATTGGAGTAGCGGAAGGCCTACTGGTTGTCTTGGTGATAGTAGGTCTAATAGTAACTGGGGGAATGGTGGTGGTGGTGGTGGTGGTGGTAGTATAAGTTTAAAGAGCGCGTCAGTATCTCTGGTTATTTGTTTGATTTCACTTGCTTATAATGCACATAATTTAAAATAAAAGCGCGTTCGAGGGAAGGAAACAACGTACTAGAATAACTGTCTGACAAATACAACAATAATTCCGCTCTCTCAAATGTCAGTAAGCATAATAGATCTTTAAGTCGTAGTGGAGTACTTAATCATTCCCTTTCAGAATAAATGTACGTAAATTGATTTATCAAATTCGTTTGATTATCAGAACTCCGCCTTTGCTTAGGTCTTCCCAGAGACATAGACGAACTTACCTACTGTACTATAAATTCCGTTTCTTTCATCTTCAAGGATATGCTCTGTGACGTCACTTTCATTGTACACCTTGCACTCTATATAATTGTTTCAGTGCTTATAAATGGAGTTAATATTTTTATTTTCATGTTTCTAATTCTCTAATGATCTCAGCGGTCGTCAGCACAGAGTACGCTTGGGCTAGCATTTCTTACCCGCGGATAAGAGATTGCACTCTGGTGCGCCGTAGCTGCTGGCGGGTATGCTCTATCCCTCTCTGCCTGCTGCACGATGGTGCATTTGATGTTGCTCCGGATACCCTTTATCCATTTCAGCGAGTGCTGACTACCACTTGTCTAACTTATATCACATATTGTTTCTCAACACACTCTAGTTCAATAAAATACATTAAAATTGAAGAAAATACATTACAGTTGCATGAACACTATGTCTGTGGAACTTCTTTATTTATCATACATGGTTCGGTTATTGCAGGCATGTCAGAAATCAGACTCTAAATGTGCAGTTATGTGCGCGGATCGCCGGTCTGTGCGGACTGCATCATTCAAAGGTTGCTCTTACCAGTTCTTAGCTGGAGGGGTGTACAATAATCTATTCTGCGCTTCTAGGGTTGGGTTAAATAGGCATTTGGACATTATAAACACACTTAGCAGAAGGAAAAAAACACGGTTATTATCAGTGTCTATATTTGACAATTGCAGTACAAAAAACTTTAGGCTTACTCAGTTATACTTCACAAAGTAGTGGTTTGTAAAGCATAATTTATTAAAATGATTTTAAATAGTATTTGAAGAAAAAGAATATTGCAGTAATTTTGAAACAACAAAAAACGAACACAGTATTTCATTTTACGTAGTAGGTACTAATTATTTTAAGTAATAGACCCTATTCTTTCATTGTTCGTCAAGCATTATTATTTATCGGGACCATTGGTACACAAATGTTAAAGAAAATATACTCCCAATTAATTACATGCAGTAGGACATTGTGAAGTTTTTACACTGAAATAATTTCCTTGCTGTATGTCAATATAAATTAACATTAATATTAATAAATGATATAAATTAAGCTTAGAATTTAAATTCACATATAGTTTATTTAGAAAACGTTGAGAGCAAGTATCGACAAGTTGGAAGCGTTACTGAAAGAAATTAAAAGTGTAGTTCACAAGCTGTGAAGCGACGATATTCTATTTATGTCGGGTTTAAAGATTTATTAATGTAAGTACTTATATTAGCATAATATAGTGACGTGAGACAGAAAATTTGCCATTATAAATTTTTCCAGAAAATTTTTCCGCCTTGCAAATAGTTGCTTTCTTCGCTCCTTACAACCTCAAGAGCCTTACATGTATTCCTCACAATATTCTCATCACTTACCAGCTTATGAAATGAAAGTCGTAAGTCGTCTAATCTTTGATGGCTGTGTTAGCACACACTCTAAAACTACGCCAATGTCAAGTTCGTTTTGCCGTGAGAGTACTGATTAACTTTACTAATCTGATCTAAACTGTCACAACACTATTACCTCGACATGGGCTGATCAAAACCTTTCATTTTAAAATAATTATTGTTGACTGAGGAAAACATTATAACAATTACGTTATATGATTAATAATTTCCCTTCTTCGTTATCTGTGAACTCCTCACTTTATTTATCATAACTCATTCACAGACAGCCAAATCAGTACCCATATTGAAACTGAGTAGCTGAAACAAAAGCTGATAAGCTGTTGCAGGTCTGTATAGCCCTGTCGCGTTCCCCTTCAAGGCGATTCACTCCCTCCAGGTAGGGGAATAGAAAGTGCACATCGCACATGGACTATGCACAATGTGCAGGGTTTTGACATGCCTGGGTTATTGTATCCCCATCATCAGTGATGTCAAGAGTTCTCATCTTGTGACGCAGGAGTACAGATCAAACATCCGGAATCGCTCTGTCTTGACATCACTGATGATGGGGATTCAATCCCCGAACCATGTATGATAAATAAAGAAGCTCCACAGACATAGTGTTCATATAACTGTAATGTATTTTCTTCAATTTTAATGTATTTTATCAGTTTTAATGAACACTGTTATAAAATTGACCAAAAACGTGTATTTTATCATTACTAGGGCTATGAAAAGAGAGCAGTTAAAGTTAGTGATAGTACCGACTATAGCTTCGGCGGGTGGAATGGGGTGAATTTCCCCTACAACTTGATGTAAGCAGCGGTACAGACTGTACGATGCTTATGTCAAGTTGTAGGGGAAATTCACCCCATTCCACCCACCGCAGCTATACTCGGTACCATCTCTAGCTTTAACTGCTCCCTTTTCATAGCCCTAATCATTACACTATAGTTCATTTGCTATTTTACGTTATTTCTCTTTATTTAGTGGGGAATGGACTTTATTTCTACAAAAAAAATAATTCCAACATCACAGTAAATTCAATAGCACTTGTCAACACATGGAAACAGCCTTTATAATTTACAGTGCCCAAAGATTGTAAAAAAAAATAATTAATATTTAAACCGTATTTTAATAAAACATTTTAAATCCAATATTCAAACCTCATTTCGAGTAACTTTACTTTTAATAATATAATGTAGAAGTAGTCTAAATATTTTATGGCGTTTATTAGTATATAGGCCTATTATTCACATACAGTATGGAAGACTGTTACACAAAATTCTCTACTCAACATTTAAGTGCCAATAGTAAAGTGTAAGTAACTTATTGTTAAACTGTACAAAGAATCTTAAGGTTCCTTTTATGATACAGACCTCTAGTCTTTGTAGAATATACAGGACAACTACAAATGATTCATCAGGTTTTAAGCGGCTGCAGAAACTGTCAAAGTTTCGGACACACCTTTACAAGTGTACTATGTGGCTGCCTCTCTTTACACGACATACATCGATGCGATATTGAGTTCGTTCCTTACGCGCTGTAGCATATCCCTGGTAATGGTCGTAAATGCATCTGTAATGCGATCCTTGAGCTCAACCAAAGTTGCTGGTAGTGGTGACATGTGCACTATGTCTTTTACACACTCCCAGAGAAAAGAATCAGAGACTGGTAGGTCGGGGGATCTAGGAGGCCACTTTACCAACAGTGCATCGTCCAATCTAATGGCGAGGGAGTTCTGTATTAAAGTAGCGATGCACTTCAGAGTGCCAATGGGGCGGCGCCCCATCAAGTTGGAATATGAAGTTATTGGAATCCTCAGCCAAGTGAGGAAACAACCATTATTGCTGCAGCATATCGAGGAATAACATACCGGTCACAGTCGTCTCCGTGAAAAAAAGGGGCCGTACATTTATTTAGGCACTGCAATGCACTGCAGCAAACACATTCACTTTTGAAGAATCTCGTTCATGTTGCACTGCCAAACGCGGTTTTTCAGTAACCCTAGATGCGTACATTATGGTGATAACTTTGCCACTCAAGTGAAATGTGGACTCGACACTAAACACTAGATTACTAGAAGGTTCTCAAAACCATCATTCTTCTCCATGGCGGTCTGCAGGGAATTACAAAATTCATATCGTCTGACGAGGTTTTCCGGTTTTAGTTTTTGCAGTAACTGTATGCGGTACGGTTTCATTCGTAGTCGGGTTCGTAAAATTTTCCATACAGTCTATTGCGGAATATAAAGTTTCCGACTGGCGCGATATGTTGATTTCTGAGGCTGCGAATGAAACTCGCCCTCACTTGTTTCACTGTTTCATTAGAAACTCTTGAGTGTCCACTGCTTTTACCTTTACTCACGGTACCAGTTGCCTTAAATTGGCGATGCCATCGCAGAATGCTTTGGTGACCTGGCGGTGAAGTTCCAGGGTGTTGTCTCCGTAACGCACGCTGTACGGTAACAAAGGAAAATGACTTCTCATATTCCAAACCTGCGAATGTTTTCTGCTGCATAGACAACATTTTGAAAACTATTTTTGTGCTGCCGTCTGTATACACGCGCCAGAGTTACAACAATGCAAAAGTAAATTTTCAGAGTTTTTCTTTCGATTTACGATTAGCATAAACAAATTGCATCCAAAGCTTTCGCATATATTTGGCTTAAAACCTGGTGAATCATTTGTAATTCCCCTGAACTGTAATGTATTTTGCACGACGGGAGTCAAAAAGTTATACTTTTAAAATGCGAAACAACACCGCATTTATGGTTTCTGTGCGAAATATCACCCAGCTTAAGCACATTTTATATCGACATTTACGATTACATTCCCCGTAAAATAGGATCTCTATATAAGACCCTAGATCATATATACCCCAGATAGGTCGGCCTTATAGGCTTTGACGTTAACAAATTTTGTCAGGTTTACTACGCTGCCATCTAGTTGTTACATAAGCAGTCACGTCATAATTCCCGTTTGAATTGCATTAGCGACTGTACTGCCATCTCGTGTTCGTTTACGGCGGACAGCTGGCGATCCTGGCAGTTGTTCTCTTCATAGTGCAAACGATTTTAACATAGCGATGACCTATCTGCTAGGATATGACATAAGAATTTCCATGGCAAACTAAGTCAAATGACAATGTAATGTCCGTTCCTCAAACTCCTTTCATCTCTTTCTATTACTTTAGGTAAAATAGAGATGCTACACACCAAAATAACCTACTTGACACGAACTGACACGTTTTTCCTGTTGGCGTGATTACTCCTCTTCGTTTGGCAACACTGTTTCCCAGTCTGGACAGTCGCTCTCTGCATTTAAATGACCTGGGGACTGACGGTTACGGCGGCCAATATTACCCATACCAACAAGTTTCGCTATCCAGAAGTCTGTAATTTATTAGCGAATTCACTTAACAGCGGACAGCATTTAAAGAAATTGTCATTTCTTCACCACTGCCCTAGTGACACGTCTATGAAACAGAGATCGACTACGATAATCCAGTTAATATTTCTTCAAGCCCGTTGACTGGATACAACATTGTATGTAAATTTATAGTTTTGTTGCCAAGACCGAGACCTTGATACTGAAAGTTTGACAGTGTATAAAGGACAGATATGCTAATGCGAAACTGTAAAGATTTCTTACATTCCTACTTCATGCTTACGATGGAGCCGACTCTGGTTTCGAATATTGTTAATTAAGTTGTCAGTGATCTATTCTTTCTATCTGATGCTTTTCCAATTCACTGCGGGCTAAAGCAAGGAGATGCACTATCACCTTTATTTTTTAACTTTGCTCTAGAATATGTCATTAGGAAAGTTCAGGATAACAGAGAGGGTTTGGAATTGAACGGTTTCCATCAGCTGCTTGTCTATGCGGATGACGTGAATATGTTAGCAGAAAATCCACAAACGATTACGGAAAACACGGAAATTCTACTTGAAGCAAGTAAAGCGATACGTTTGGAAGTAAATTCCAAAAAGACAAAGCATATGATTATGTCTCATGACCAGAATATTGTACGAAATGGAACTATAAAAATTGGAGTTTTATCCTTCGAAGAGGTGGAAAAATTCAAATATCTTGGAGCAACACTATAAATATCACACTCGGGAGGAAATTAAACGCAGAATAAATATGGGAAATGCCTGTTATTATTCGGTTGAGAAGCTTTTGTCATCTAGTCTGCTATCAAAAAATCTGAAAGTTAGAATTTATAAAAAAGTTATATTATCGGTTGTTCTATATGGATGTGAAACTTGGACTCTCACTTTGAGAGAGGAACAGAGATTAAGGGTGTTTGAGAATAAGGTTCTTAGAAAAATATTTGGGGTTAAGAGGGATGAAGTTACAGGAGAATGGAGAAAGTTACACAACGCAGAACTGTACGCATTGTATTCTTCACCTGACATTACTAGGAACATTAAATCCAGACGTTTGAGATGGGCAGGGCACGTAGAACGTATGGGCGAATCCAGAAATGCATATAGAGTGTTAGTTAGGATACCGGAGGGAGTAAGACCTTTGAGGAGGCCGAGACGTAGATGCGAGGATAATATTAAAATGGATTTGAGGGAGGTGTGATATGATGGTAGGGACTGGATTAATCTTGCTCAGGATAGGGACCAATGGTGGGCTTGTGTGAGGGCGGCAATGAACCTCCGGGGTTCCTTAAAAGCCATAACTAAGTAAGTAAGTATGTAAGCGGTCTACTCTACTTCGGAGTATTTCTCGTTGTAATTTCACTGATCGATGAACATGATTCAAAATCCTGCAGAACAGGGGAAATTAGGGTGTCCTCTGCCACATACAAAGTTCATGTTCTACGGAAATCTTGCTACTTTCGGCTAATTAACCACCACTGTAACTCAGTGCTGGCATGCTAGGTTTAAAAGCCAGGAGGTCCAGGTTCAAATCCCGATGGATTCACCCTGAATTTACAACTTGTTTTTAGCAAGCCTGTGGTTTAGGCAGCACAGAGACGGTTTTCTTCTGGTGCTCCGGTTTCCTTGTAACAATTCAAAATTCTCCATCACATTGGCATTCATTACGTGCGAAGTAGGCCACCGTGTGTGATGCACTCTGGATAGTCTCTGACAAACTAAGTGGTCTGCTCTTATCGGCACTAGCTACATTGCGGTATGAGTCACGCTCTTACAGTCGAAACTAATAACGGTTCATTTATTTTTAGGATTCAGTTAATAAAGCCATTTGTTGAAATACTTTCGATTACTTGGGCCAAAAACTGTTTATAAAGGAGGCTCTTTTATTTTCATCTCTTTATTTTCAATAATTATATTTAATAACTTCCTGGGTTTATTCCCATATATCTTAACCGAACAAGCCACATAGTAATAGTCAGAATCTTATATTATCTATTCGTGGGAAAGCCATGTCTGGAGCAAGTTAAGGGCCCTGCAAGTGCATCAAAGGGAAGAACATTCCACTACTTAGCTTTGTAAGTAAAATTCTCTATGATCATTTCATGATTAGCTTCCAGCTCCTACATTCAGCTATATATGACCCTACCAATTAACAAGCAGACATTCTCATGGGGACAGATAAAAATGTTATTTTTTCTTCCACAATGTTAATAATGTCAGAACAAGTGCTTAGCCTATACAAATTTTGGCCACTCGAGCGCAATTACAAGGGCCGTCGAAGAACTAAGTTTACCTGGGGTCGTTTACAGAAAGAAAACACAATTTTATGGAGTTTTATTGGATCAGGTACAGCAATTATTAACTATTTTTTAACATATTCCCCACCGGAATTGCGACATTTGTCATACCGTGCAGACAGCTGTCACACTGGTTCCGATCCCAAGCGGCAGACTTCTATGACACAGGGATACAAACGTTGATCCCACAGTCTAACAAATGTCTCAGTTCCGATTGGGAATATGTTGAAAAATAGCTCAACAATTGCTGTATCTGTTTCAATTAATCGTTCCATGAAATTTTGTTTTGTTTCTGTAAACGGCCTCAGGTAAACTTACCTTTTGAGCGGCCCTCGTAATTTGCGCTCGATTGGCCAAAATATGTATAAGCACTTGTTTTGACATTATTAACATAATGGAAGAAAAAGTAACTTTACCTGCCCCCATGAGAATGTTTTTTTGCAAGATTTGATGGTACCATATGATGTTTGAAAGTATTATATTAAAGGGTGCGGCAAAACATCCTCCCTAATTTAAAGTTTAAATAAAAAACAGATAGATCAAAATAAGGAAACTATATTAATATGAATTATATCTAAACAGTGGGAAATTTAGGTTTACATGCGTTGCCATAGCAATATCAAATGACATGCGCAAAACAACAAGAATTGAATAGGACAATGAATACACGGAATTGACATTCAATTAGTGCAAATTGTAATCTGTAACGAACTCCAACTATGCCGTGGACGGGTGAAGAAGGTGCTTACGCTGTGGTATCGTTTCTGGTAAGTGGGAATTCCGTTGTCGCTGCTCAGATGATTCCCGGACGCTTAATTTCTTCAGGTGGCGACGTCCCCTGGCCAGCACGATCACCAGACCTTGGATCCTGCGATTTTTTTTCTATGAGGGCAGCTTAAGGCTGAGGTGATCAAACATCGGCCGAGGACTTTGCTAGACCTAAGAAATGCAATACAGGAAGAAATTGGTCTTATTCCTCACGAAATGCTAGTTAGAGTGATTCAGAATTCCCGAAGTCGCATTCAACAATGCATTGATAGTGAAGGACACCACTTGAGAGACATTTTATTCAAAGAATGAAAAATTCTCACTGTTAAGATACCATTTATATTAATAAAGTTTCCCTATTTTTGATCCATCTGTTTTTTATTTAAAATTTAAATTAGGGAAGATGATATGCCGCACCTTTTATATGGCTCTAAAGTATGGATGTGGAAGGAATATGGCCAATTTCCGCTGAAGTACGAGTATACTAGGCCTATTACTATAGCCTAAAAACGTAACTCACTTAAGCTTAATATTAAAACGGCTGTATAACTAAAATACTGGGATTTGATATACTCATATGTACATAATATTTCAGGGAGAATAACAAATAGTTTAGTGCCATGGGGAGGGGTCGTATATTATAGGCCTATAATCGATAATTTTGAGTAAGAAATTCATGTAAACATGTGTGTTATTGTCGATGGAAGCGGAGATGCAGTTGTTTGAACAGCTCGCTTACAGCTACGATGGCTGTTGTGTTACTAAATCGTCTTACAGGGCCAAATTTATGTATAGTAGTGGCAAAAAAAAAACCGGACCGACGCTTGTAGCTGTTTTTGGAGTCACAGATTCAAATTTTGGTAGTCACAAAACACATCCATCTTGTATAATTAATTGTAATAATGAAATTTATTGCATTTGTTCGATTCTTACAGACTTTTGTTTCCTTCAGTGCCTCAGACTTACAGACGAAAAAACTTTGAGAGTTTTATTTTCATCTGGCATCAATATTACATTTCTACTTCTCTTCGGCAAAGATAACTGCGTATTTTTATATTAAATAGCAGTACATACCTCTGGCTTCACTATCCATATTGAAATAACCACAGTTTGACACAATACACAGCACAGAATTCTTTTGTATCAGCTACAAGAGTCGGTCCGGTTTTTTTTTTTTGCCACTACTATACAATTTCTCACAATAGAACTACGATTATTATTGGAGTAAGTTCTCTTGGGTAAAAGAAATCATACGTTCTTTCTACACCTGGGAGCTCCTGCAGATTATAGCCACCAAATGGCAGAGTATCTAAATTGCACATTCTGTGAACGATGTATCTGTTACATTGCTCCTTTAATTGGCCATTATGATCTCCAGACTTTAGTCCTCTAAATTTTAGTTTGTTGAGATGATGAAAAGCAAAGTAACCTGCACAAAAAGATACTCCTAGACAGAAGAGACAATTTGACCTTTTACAACATCGACAGTGCTGCCTTGCAAAACATCAAGACCATCTCAGAAAAACAACACGTACGATTACCACCAGAGTTGCAAAGTGCATTAAGATTGGCGGTGAGATTTGAGGTCAATTACAATAAACTGTTGGTTATTTGTGTTTTGTTAATCAGTAAATACAAATAACAATGCATTTAACATGGACTGTCAACTATTTGTGCTTTGTCAATCAATAAATCGTCGGCTTATTTCTAAAATCCTGTAAGTCCAATTTTTATCGAATTTAGAAATCTATGTATATTTTCAAAATACGCCTGTCGATAACACCTCGTGAGTATGCAATATTTCTATATTTTATAAATAACTAATGCATAACAGTTGTTAGCTGGAGTATAAAAAGGATAAGTTATTTTGCTCGCTTGCACAATTTCCTCAAATGCAGTTGCGAAGTTTTAAAAGCAATGCAATGAAATAAAAAGAGCAAGTACGTTCCGTTTTAATACCCCTCATTACTGTTTGAGCACCAAATTCAAATAGCTGTATCTTCGCATCCATTGACAGGTGCAATGGACTATTTTACTCAGAATGATTGATATTGTAACATACCGAAATATTTACCGTTCCAAATTAAACACCTTGCATTTTTAACAGCTGTTAACAGTACATAGGCTACTTCCAGATAAAGGAATGGGCTACTGCATACTATAATTACTTTTTCGCTACATTACTTCACTTCTCACATAGCATATTTCAACATTAGTCATATATGCATATTACGAACAGTTTTACTTGTATTTCAGTATTGTCCGACTCCAATATTCCTCTTCAGCTGTAGTCCTATCATTGAGAAGAGTGATTTCCACCAAATAACTTTGTCTAGTACAGAAATGGAATTCTTCACGCTACCAGACTATCAGTTAAGTAAGGTGTTCAACTACCAAATCTGTAGATGGTAACAAATAGCGAACCATTAAGGTGTCTTCTGCAACACGTTCATTTCCTTTACGAGAAAGTGTAAATATGATTTCCGTTTTGTATAACGTCTAGACAGCATCACAATGCTATTATGCAAATATATCTCTTTTCAAGAAATTTTACATAATTATGTGTATAATAAAAGAAATTCAGGAACACACTGATCAGAAATGCATATATCTTCATTAATAGTTTACGAAAATAAACTTATATAAATCATTGGTAACACAATGCAATATTGAATTATTATTGTAATATTTTTAAGAAGTATTCTTTGTAATATATATTTTTAAAATGCAACGTCTATATTTCACTTATTATTAATAAAAATTAAAGGATTTGGTGGAAAGGAAATTATACTGACGTCATTCGATTTCGGTCGTTTACGTCTTACGCAATAAACTCAACAATGCGAACGAGTAGGCCTACACCCTTATACGCAAGGCTAGTCCTAATTGTGTAATAACCTACTTGGAAGGTACATACATTCGTAACTATAGGAAGTTAATACAAGGTCGGCTTTACTCACATTCATTCATTCATTCGTTGTGTTCTGTCCAAGGGCAGGTCTTTCACTACAAACTCAGCTTTCTCCAATCTTTCTTATTTTCTGCCTTCCTCTTAGTCTCCTCATATAATCCATATATCTTAATGTCGTCTATCATCTGATATCTTCTTCACCGAACTCTTCTCCGTTCCAGTACATCCTTCAGTAGGCAGTTTCTTCTCAGCCAGTGACCCAACCAATTCCTTTTCCTCTTCCTGACCATTTTCAGCATCATTCTTTCTTCACAGACTGTTTCCAATACAGCTTCATTTCTTATTTTGTCTGTCCACTTCACACGTTCCATTTTTCTCCACCATTACTCACATAGGTGAATAAATAAAAATAATATTTACGTGTTCCAAGATTTAGAGATAAAATTACAGAGGCACCAAACGGTATGTGGAACAATAAGAAGAACTCTGAAAACTACAGAAGGGAGACGGAATTAAAAGTTACAAGGTAATGGCTGTACCAGCTCTATTGTATGGAAGTGAATCACGGATTCACAGAAAAAGATATGAAAACCTAATCCAAGCAGCAGAAATGAAATTCGTAAGCCCAGTCAGAGGATGCACTAGAAGAGATAAAGTACCAAATTCACAAAGAAGAGATGAATTGTGTGTATATATATATATATATATATATATATATATATATATGTATTATATGTATATATAGTGTATGTGATATATATATATATATATATATATATATATATATATATATATATTATATATGCAGTGAATGATGAAATTTTACAATACAGCCAAAATTGAAGAGAATATCTGCATAGAAAGGAAGAAACCCGTTTCCCGAAAATGACCTTGAATTATATCAACCTTTACGTAGAAGAATTGTGGACAGCCCTGGAAAAAGATGGCAATAAGACCATAACAGGTAGAGGAGCCTAATACTTGATGTGATGATGATGATTAGAATTATGAAGAATATTTATGGAATATTCTCATGAAAATGAGACCGTAACAGGCCGAGAGGCCTAATACTTGATGTGACTGATGATGATGATGATGATGATTATTATTATTATTATTATTATTATTATTATTATTATTATTATTATTTACGGGATATTCTTATGTGCTTATATACAGTAAGCATATATCAGTTAATTGTTAATTGTCTGTGATTCAAAATAATCCGTTACTTGTCTTAATAGAAGATTCTATTTTATTGCATTATTATTATTATTATTATTATTATTATTATTATTATATTAGGCCTATACTATATTATATTATATTATATTATTACTACTATTATTATTTTATTATTGTTATTTTGCCGTTATTAATGACTTGTTTAATTTCTTTCATTAGATATACACTTAATACTTACAGCAAAATGTATTCATTCATTCCAATTCTTTTACCCTAATTCCTCTATACGCAATCATACGAATTTCCTCAAATCCTCTGCCACTCTTAATTTCTGAGACCATTTACAATCTGTGCTTGGTAAAAATATTTTTTTCTTTCTTCAATTTTACTGCTGTATATTTTTGTGCAGTCTGTTTTCGAGTCCTGCAGATGATGTCATAGCTTACAATGTTTTAATGAAATTCCTCGTCTTCTCATTAGTACATCTGTCTGCAATGTAACTTCTAAGGCAGATATACATTTTCTTAAAAATTTCGTTCCTATGAAGTAATCTTCCTCATGTCATTATTTTGATTTCCTTTAACGATATATTCACGTATTGGTTATTATTTACTGAAGTATGCACTGACATTTAAAGTTCATCTTCTACTTCTCGTGAGATGTTTATCATGAAGTATTCTGAAATGCAAAGAGAGCTTTAAAATGTTAACGATTAAAGTTCTGAATCGCTCGACTTAGATTTCGCTTTAAAATGCAGCAGACATTTAAAAGCAACCGGAAGGAAGAACCAGTTGGCTCTGAGGACTTTTAAAGGAAATGTCAGGGTCGTTCCCATTGCCACAGAGCGCTCGTGTCTGATATACAGTAGAGCTACTAGGCGGACCAATTAGGAATAAAATATTCAGGGCACACTGTCACTATCACTGCAAAATGGAATAGTTGGGCTCCATATAATTAGCGTGGTCTACTTAGCGACCTAATTAGGGATTAACGTTACCGAATACCAAGGTCACGGTTAGTTTTTCCTACATTCAGACACGGATATTCATACTAAACGCTGGTTCTCCGGTACAAATTTATAAATAATTATTTGTTAATAGTTTACTTATTTACTTACAAATGGCTTTTAAGGAACCCGCAGATTCATTGCCGTCCTCACCTAAGCCCGCCATCGGTCCCTATCCTGTGCAAGATTAATCTAGTCTCTATCATCATATCCCACTTCCCTGAAATCCATTTTAATATTATCCTCCCATCTACGTCTCGCCTCCCCAAAGGTCTTTCTCCCTCCGGCTTCCCAACTAACACCCTATATGCATTTCTGGATTCGCCCATACGTGCTACATGCTCTACCCATCTCAAACGTTTGGATTTAATGTTCCTAATTATGTCAGGTGAAGAATACAATGCGTTTAGTTCTGCGTTGTGTAATTTTCTCCATTCTCCTGTAACTTCATCCCTCTTAGCCCCAAATATTTTCCTAAGCACCGCAAAGGCTCTTAATCTCTGTTCCTCTCTCAAAATGGGAGTCCAAGTTTCAGAACCGGTAATATAAGTGTTTTATAAATCTAACTTTCATATGTTTTGACAGCGGACTGGATGACAAAAGCTTCTGAAGCGGAAAATAAGACATTTCCCATATTTATTCTGCGTTTAATTTCCTTCCGAGTGTCATTCATATTTGTTACTGTTGCTCCAAGATACTTGAATTTTTCCAACTCTTCGAAGGATAAATCTCCAATTTTTTTATTTCGTTAATAGTTCAACTAAATTAAATTCAAAGTCAAATTAGCAGACAAAACTTTCCTTGCCAAGAAGCTCGAATTGCTATAGTTCGGAGATTCCGTGACTAGTTTCACGAAAAATGAAGATTTTGCTTAGAGTACCTACCTCGGTTATGTTATAATGTTTATGATGTTTCGTTATGACCATATTATATCATTTCTCCTAAAAGAACTCATGTGGTACGTAGGATGTATGCATGGCTCTTTCCGTAAATGTGCGACATATTATAAAATTTAATATAATATATACCTTTCGACAAGCCTATTACTAGAGTATTTCAATGTATCTACAAATAGTTGACCTTTTAAGTTATTGGGTTGACAGAAGCCTGCAATTTGGAGGTGTTGGCAATTATACAGTGAGTTGTAAAAATTAGTAATAACAGTTATGTTTTAAATGGGAAACTTTATATTTCGTTCCATAAACTTTATGGTACTCTTCATCCTAATTTAAAAGATGTAAGCATGAAGTGCCATAGTTTTGTATTAATGTCATTAACAGAACAAAAACAATTTAAGAACTGGGGGCGGGGAGGGGGCAAGATAATGATATGCCACAGAAGTTAAATTTTACATAGTTTTATTTCACGTTTATTTTGCTAATACCATTAGGAAGCCATCTTAAGTAATGAAACATTTAAAATAAACAGTAGTCAGAATGTATATCATTATGCATTAATTTTTTGAAAATATTGGTTACTAATGTATAGTTCAAATATAAATTTGATAACTTTGTGAGATATATTAAGCTGACATAGACCTACAGCTTGCTAATACATTTTGGAGGTCATCTTACGTGGGAAAACATATTAAACATAATAAATAGTGGTCACAGTTTACGTAGTTTATACATTAATTTGCTGAAAATTAGGTTTATACTCGAACAATATATTCCTAACGTAGTGGGCCATATTATAGCTGATATAGAAAATAATTTACATTCATTTTAATCACTTTCACTTACGTTTTCATTATCATCCAAGTCTTCTATTGCAAGTGACTCATTTTCTTGTAATCAATTTCCATTTTGTAGAACAGTTTCATAGTAGAAAATATATTTTAAAGGAATATAAGGTGAAACATCTTTTATGTCCTTCAGTTTAGACTGGTTTATTTTACTGGCTTCTTGTAGCCTACTTCTTTGGAAGTGGTGCTGTTCTTGTACTACGTCGGCTTCTTCTTACATTTATCGGGGAATTCTGCATTCACGATGTGCTTGATAAATAGGCTGTATTTGGATGCTCTACCTCAAACTTGGAATAAGTAATTTCTGTTTAATTTGAAGGGTTCAGAACCATAGTGAGCCAAGCGCCATTTACTAAAACCGTAGAAAACAAGGGTTAAAATGAAGTTATTACCATAATTCAATGGAAACATATAACAAGTAATATAAAGTATACACATTCAAACTAAATTATGTTAATCTTCTTTTAAACTGTGATATTCACTTAACTTTAACCCTTGCTTTCTCCGTTTTTAATAAATGGCGCTTGGCCCACTATGGTTCTGAACCCTTCATTTTCTGTATTATGTTGACTTTAAGTAGTGTATTAATAGAATAGAATTTTTCTGTAAGAATCATACTCCTATATAATAGGCCTACTAAAATCAGATTCAAAATAATCTAATTAATGTTTAGGTCATAATGTAAATTTATTCAAAAATATGTTGTGTTACATAAAGACATGCCACAGGAAATGTTTCCTTCCCTGTAGCTCTTCATCTGATGATATTTTCCTTTCTTCTTCACTAGGAATAGATTCTTTATCTTCATCTGAATCATATGAACTGTACAAAAGGTTTCTTATATCCTTAAATTTCTGTAGAATAATTGGAAACACGTGCTACATTACCATCTGCCATCTTGGTACATTGCGATATCTGACTGTCTAGCACAAATAAAACATATGAAAAAGATGTGCTTCAAACAATATGACAGTAACCAGAACTGCCAATTGTTGAAAAAATTCACCAGGAGATTTCATCAGTGGCTAGTCATTGTCTACCATCATAGTACATATAGCAAATATCTAAAAAAAAAAAAAACAAACAAACAAACAAAAAAAAAAAACAAAACAAAAACAAAAAGAAAGTGGCTTGTCACTATCTAGCCCCAAGCCCTTCAATTTAAAAATAATGTGTACATTTTTAGCTATTTCATGGAAAATTGTCTTTGCAAAGATTAATTTCAATACAAATATTCAAATTGTAGACCAGACGGCATGATCAATTCAAGGATGTGAAAAAACGTTAATTTCCAGGAAATCACAATTGACTATGTTTTTATGTTTATTAATATATGAGATTTTAGCTTAAGCTGGAAAACAAGGCAGCTTCCTCATCCAGCAAAAGCTGAAATAAGTCCGTAGAAAACATTTTGTGATAGTTTCATAAATGAAGTTTTTTTCTCTTCTCTCGAAATACTGGCGTTGTCGGTCAATATACCGTGTGCTGCCTCAGATATTTTCTCAGTTCAGTATACCTCACGACATTTCTCACTATCTCTCACACTCCGTGCCAAGTATGTCATGTGGTAGTTATTACTCTTTACGTTCACCAAGTAAAGACAGCCGTGCTCTGCTGTGGGTCACAAGCTCCAATAACATTCCTTGATTAGGCAGAAATGAAGCGGCAGTTTGCTGTTAAATGATCGTTAAAATCTGAAACGCCGTTTATTTTGTTTTCTCCTTATTTTCTTACAATGGTGCTATTAAATGTTGAGCACAACACAATCTAAATCAGATTCAGACTGATATCTACACCCCTGGTATAATATCTTCATTTTCAGCCAGTGAATATTAATATTAACGCAAGTTACCAAAACAGTGGACTAACTAACTGTATATCTTAAGTGTGGAATTAAAAGTTCCTAAAAATACATGAGTCACAACACCCTTAGTCTGTTGGGAAATGTCTTCAGTTATGTTCAAAGTCTTTCTCTTCCAACAGAAGACCACTTTTTCAACTGTTAGTTTTCTATCTTTAATTTCTAATGCTTCCACTTCAGACATAATTATATATTTTGATCTTAGAATGTAGACTTACACGGCCGGCGTCTACAGATAAAGCACAGTGCACCCTCGGACTAGCGTGTCTTACCCGCGGATAAGATATTGCCCTATCGTGCAACCGTAGCTGCTGGCCGGGTGTGCTTTCTACCTCTCCCTTCTACACGATGGTGCATATTTCGATGCACTACTTATCCGTTACTCATTTCTGCGAGTGCTGACGACCACTGAGATAAAGGATTCTTCGGGCTGAGAAGCCGTGGTCTATTGTCGTTGTTGCATTCAGACATTTCGTCTACTGTAGCTGTAGACAAACGTCTGAATGCAATACCGCCTCTCGGCCCGAAATATCCTTTATCTATACTACATTTTGAGCTTAGCTTTTCTCATCGCATCTAATATTGAGGCTGTCGTAAAGGCCGACCTATAGTAAGTGAAAGCTAAAACCAAGAAAAGCCGAAATGTAATTTTTCCGTGTTGCTTCTCTTTCAAGATTCAGGTCCATGGTCCGTTCCGAGGTTAACATATAATTAAAGGTATTGTTATCTATGTTGATCACTCCATTGTCTTCGAGTTGTTCCAAATCTCTTGTTCCCTAAGATGTATTTAGGAAATCTAGAAGGTTGCATTCTTATAACATTTTCTTTCGACTGTTCTTGTTATTTGTATAGGGACATCATTTTATTTTTACTTCAATTTTTATTGTAAGCCTAACTGAGTTTTTTAATGTACTTCACTACCACCGCTTCTATTAGTGAACTTCCACCCAAGGCCGCATATGCAGTCTAAGTCGTCTTACGGTCACAGTATAGAGTACTGAGTGAGTATAGTATTTTCCAGAAATATGGTAGTATTTTCAGTTTTTTTTCAATTTTTTCGTCACCTGTCTTCCTCTTATTTTCTTCAGACGAATATCTACTTCGCCTATCGGGAGGACATGATCTGAGTTAATATTTGCTCCTGGTAGAGTCTTTGCATTTTTAAGCAATTTTGGAATCTTTACTGTGCCAACAGGGCCTATAAAATCTCTCTGATATCTGCTTTCGTCCATTGAGTATGTCCATGTGTATCTTCTTCGTTTATGTTTTTTGGAATAATATGTTCCCAACAATCATTGCATTTCTTATACAGAAATTCACCAAATATTCTCCTTTATCATTTATTTTTCCCAATCCATATTTTCCAGCTTTTCTCCTACCTTGTCCTTCTCCTACAACTGCGTTTCAGTCGATTACTCATGCTCCTTCTTCTTCTCAACCATCTCTTCTATCTTGTCATAGCTTTCTTCCACTTCCTAGTCTGCTGATTCACTATGTGGCATATAAACTTGCACTAGCACTTAGTCCATATCTTCCCTTGTAGGCTCACTATTATCATTCGGTCATCTACAAAACGTACTGATATCACTTCATCTTTCACACGTGATTCCAGTAATACACCAACACCATGACTTCCTATGCACTCACCATTTGAGTAAAACAATCTAAATTCATCACTTACCAACTCACCACTGTCTTCCCAACTCACTTCTGATATTTCCATCACATCCACTATGTTCTTCTCATTTCTTCATTCAAGTTTTCCAACTTACCTGTTTAAGAGACTTAAAACACTGCACACGGTATGATGGAAGAACTTACGGAACTAAACTAAGTTGCATATCACGTAAGTGTAGTTACTAAAAGTCTAATTTGGTCGTCTCTTCAATGTTACCAACTAATACCAAATTTTACCAAAGAAGGTAAAATCACAATGCTACGTATTGAAGTAATAGTAGCAGCAGTAGCAGTAGTATGGTATTAACAATAATAATGCCTTGCTTATTTACCACATCTCATCTTTCTGTTGCGAGGTGTTTCCTAAATTGTTCAATAATTTATGAATTAATATGTTTTCCTCCCGAACCTCTCGCATATTATGTTGGTAATTAGGGTTGGTATGATCTAATATTGAAATTTGTTTTGTCTGGCAACATGAAATTCATTGCTTTGAGTAAACAGTTCACGAGACCTAACCTAAAAGTGTATTTAGTTTGATCTCCTGAAATGATTAGTACGAATTCTGAAAACAGAATACCACTTTGAAATGGATAGCCTACTTGTAAAATTTATAAGCACTTTCTTTCTTGGGGAAGTCGTTACCATGCTATTTCCTCTCTTGGATATTTTAGTAAAAATTTAAACACGAAAGAAATTCATTAAAATGTGAAATATATTTCTGTCCATGTTTCATACCAAGTAGGTCTATCAGCTATTTCTTATTTAATTACACTTATCTCAATATAGAGTTGAATTGGTATCACAAAGCAACAGGACTGAATTGTGTATTAATATTAATAGTCTACAGCAGCCGTGGCGAAAATGTGACTCACGAGCACATTGTGGCTCGCAATGGTAGCTATGCATTTCTCTTGCTTCCTACCTTCTCCAACCCCCACACTGGAATCAAACTCCGTTCCATTTGTATTTGTCTCTGACCTGCGAGTGGCGTATGGTCGCAATGTCTCTCCCAAAACCATGTACCTCTACACAAACGAAAGTTTCAAGTAGTATGGGAGGACGCATTTTTTGCAGCCAATATGATGAGAATAGTAAATGTAGCCTATGATTTGTTCACAATTATTACGAGAAAACGGTTGTCTAACATAAAACAGCATTATACTACATATTACTGATGAAACATTAAAAGGTTAAGTGTTGTTGTAATTGTTGTTATTATTATCATCATCATCATCATCATCATCATCTCTATACGTCGCTTCTTTTTCAGTAGATGTACGAATAATGCGGTTAGATCTTCAATTTAAACTCAAAGATTAAAATGTAATGTTAAATGAAAGCTAGATGTAAGGACTTGACAAAAGTTGAACTTTTCAAATCTTTGCCAAAAAATAAATATCCGAAGCTTCGTTCTTTCGCTTGCTCTGTTGAAGTCACGTTCGCTACAACGTACGTTTGTGAAAAATTATTTTCAACAATGAAAATAGTAAAAAACAAATTTAGATCATGACTGGCAGACAAATACCTTCGTGATCAACTACAACTGGCAGTAAGTGACATAATTCCTGATTTTGAAACTCTGTCGCAGAGACATTCTGAAGAGAGTTAATTTAAGGTTGTGATGTGTCCTAGGTTTTCTTATCCATTTCTTTCTTCGTTACACGTACTAAACATTAGTCTGTAATTAATATTTAATATTTGACTCATTAATATTATAGATATTATACTGTAGAACAAATTAATAAATCTATAATAATCTATAATATTAGTTTGTAACCTTATACTGTATAAAATTATATTTAAGTGCTTGACGTAAGGAAAATGGAAATCCCTTAATAAGTCAGACAGTTGCTTCACTTTCCCTTCGGGTGTCCGCCTCCCTCCATAGGAGCTATGCACGTTGCAGGTTTCAAAGCGGCTCGGCGAACAACTACAGTTTCGCCACGGCTGGTCTACAGTATTACTAATTAATTACGAATTCACAAGCTAAGGTACTGGCATTTCCATCAGTTTCCCTTACTGCAAACCGAAATTATTGCTGCCAACATAACAGAAAATAACTATCAGTTGTAGTATTTGTCAGTACCTGAAATTCGAAACGAAGTTGGTGGAAGAGTATTCAACCCGAGAGCTAGAAAATCACTATCATTCACAAGCATAATATGTAGTAATAGGAGAAAAACGGTTATCTTTCAATCTTAGGATATTAAGTAAGGTCATCCGGACTGTACGTGCATTACGTGGCCTCGAGATGCCGTGACATTAGCTGACTATAATTCGGTCCGTTTCTCGGCCCAGAAACGAAGCGAACTCCGTGCATTTTCAGTTAGTAAAAGTGTGTAAATCTACAGTATCCGTTGTGGAAGTAGAAAAAAACAGAATCATTACTTTTCTGAAAGAATTTTATTTTTCTGTAGGTAAACTAAATCGCAAGTGTGCTCTCAAAATCCGTATTTGCTCTTATCATAGATTATTTAAAACCAGGTTGGACTATGCGGGATCGGACTTTATGAAATGTTAAGCTCTTTTTTAAGTTTAAATGTCAATAGTTCAAAATCGTCTACGTGTTGCGTGACTCGTTACCATAATATTACATAATTTGTATAATAATAATAATTAAATTTTGTATGTGTGTGGGACAATTAAGAAATCTAAATTATATATTAAACATTGATTCTAATAAGGAAGGTGAGAAGAATAGCAAGATATCTTTATTCTTTACTTCCTCATTACATGATATGTGATGTTTTAAAATGGTATAACTTTTAAGCCGCAACCAAGAAAGAAGAGACAGTAACTTAGTTTCGAAGCGCTCGTATAGATCACTGCAAGTCAACCTTTCCAATATGAGATACCAATGCTGAAAGTATATATTTCCAATGTTAATTTATGCAGTTTTTTCTATATACAGTATTATTTTGTACTGAGAAAGAATAGGTAACAAAGATTAAGGCTATAAAGTGATTAATTGTGTAACGGCATGTTTGGAAGGTCTCGAATACTTGAAAGGTGAAACAATCGGTCTACATCACTTCATGGTTCACAAGGTTTCTGCATTCCTGAAGAAAACCTGTCACACTGGAACATATCGAGACTGTTGTATAACGCTGCAAGTGCGAGCCAATATACCCACGAAGCGTTAATTAGTGATTAAGTGTGGAACATTATTTCAAGACGAGGAAAGGAAACCCAGTTTTTATAAAATATGCAACATGCATAAGAGCTGGGGTCCTGAAGGCATAAATTCTGTTTCCCTCTATAAGTTGTCACGAAGAAACTCGCCAAATTTCCAAGCTTCATTAGCAGTACACGTAACGGATAGCCATACTGATTTTCAAGTCATAGAATAGGTTTGTATGTGTGCAAGGTCTGTAAAATTTGTACAACATTTTATTTCAATTAAATTTTTATAATAAATTTTTAAGTTTTAATTAATTCATGTTACTACAAACCTACAGCTCTGATAGTCTATCTATTATACAGGGTGTTTCCGGGTTAGTGTTACTAACTTTCAGGGATGATGGGGAAGACGCATGTATCAATTTGAGATAAGGAACCCTGATCCAGAAATGACTGAGTCGAAAGTTAAAAGCAAAAATAGTTGTGTGGAAATGAAATAATTTTATTCCTCTGCACACCTTATTTATGTGTATTTATCTGTACATCTTACACATACTGTATTCATCTGACGTTGTTTACTTTGTCTACCTACAGTATTCCGTTCAGTGCTCTGTCTGAGGGGTGGGGACAGGAAACTACACTAAAGCATTGTAGATGGCATAATGTGTAACGAACATGGTCGGTCCTGATATGCACGTCTGCAGTGTTGCCAACTTGACGGAAATTCCGTAAAAACTGACGGAATTTCAACGTAGCGGACGGGAAAAGAATGGCTTTGACGGGTAACTGATTTTCTGGCGGAAATTACTATTTACATCGTCTTTTGCCTTTTTTAGCTACTGTCATTTATAATTGTTTAATTTTTGGGAGATTTTACTTTTTCTTTGAATAGCCCTGCCCATTCATACCATGTTAAGGAATCTCCTGTTTCAGATTTCCTCATAATCAAGTCAGAGGTTGACGAATTATTATTTTGTATATTATAGACATATTGAGTGGTTCTTATTATTATTTCATTTTTTATTTTGACGCATTTTCAGGTGTTAGACTGACGTAGGAGACATCCGACCCATACCATCTTTCCACGACTGTTCTAAAGGTTAAGGGAAGGAGGGCAAGTAGTGCCAAATTACAACTTCATTTTCACACAACTATTTTTGCTTATAACTTCCGACTCACAGTCATTTCTGGACCAGGGTTCCTTATCTCAAATTGATACATGTGCCCTTCCCCATCATCCCTGAAAGTTAGTAACACCAGCCCGGAAATACCCTGCATAATTTGTTTTCTTAATTGATTAGTATAGACCTACGAAGTATAGAGAAAATGCTATTACGCTGTAAAATAGATTTCAGGATTTTAAATGAAAGTCTTATTTTCAATCTCTCTCTTTCTCCTTCTTCCAAATCACAGTCAGAGACAGAAAGGCTAGTTCCTCTTTCAGAATTGTCTAGATTTCAGTCTACTCACATCTCGATGTCCTCTTGGTATGTATTGTAAAGTACTTTTTGGCATGCGGTTTTATTAGTATATCACAGAGGTTCCCAAACTTTTAGAAGGTGCCATCCACTTTAGGGCGAGACTTCAGGGTTCAGAAACATGTCATTATAAGGGAAATTGGGGCTGAGAAGAAGTGTCTATGTGAGCTCCAAGCTTATTGGCTACTTGTCTCACTCCCATTTTCACCATTCGACATGTAGAAACATTAAAGAACTTTGAAGAGGAAAGTGGAAAATGGCCATACCCTAATAGCTTCGACATGAGGAAGAGAAAAAAGTAGGACACAACAGTAACAGAACGAAATGTTAAAGCCTGGGTAGCAAATGTTTTTTGTTTCTATTATATTTAATATTGTATTTTTGTAGTTTCCGGACTGTAATAATTGTAATAAATGTATGTTTAAATTTGAAACTTGAAAAAATAAATAAATAGGGAGAGAGGGCGCCGCAGTCCTGGCAAAAGAAGGGATTCCAGCCCCTGCACTGTGTGACACTGTAGTAAGCTCGCCCTACAATACCGAAGTTCAGTTATTATTATTATTATTATTATTATTATTATTATTATTATTATTATTATTATCATCATCATCATCATATTATTATTATTATTATTATTATTATTATTACTAGCTGGCAGAATTAAGGCCGTAAGACCTTTTCCTACACTCACCAAGCAAAAAATACATACACATATTATACACATACGTACATATGAATAAAATTGGAAGCTTCATAGATTATAAAAAAATTGAGCTCAATAAGTTTCGTGTATATACATTAGTTATGAATTAAACAAAGAAATACAAAGTGTGTAGCAAATTTTAATTAGAATACATAGTGTTAATATATTTATAATAAGAAATTACAATAAGAATAATTATGAACATTTAGCGTTATTAAAAGGAATGCCTAAAAATAATGTACGATGTAATCAGTGACCATTAAACGTCAGGATAATTACATTGAATTGCTGAAAAGGTTATCCTTCAATCTATTCTTGAAAGTGTTTATTTTATTGCAGCCCCTATTGCTTTGTGATAAGATAAGGAATTCCATTTGCATGAGGTGAAGACTTTAAAAATGAGAAGTAACAAGATGCTCTATGGAGGGGTATACTTAGCGTGCCACAGTTGGTATTCAAATCGTGGTTAGAGTATAGATAAGAGAAACGAGATAAAAAAGATAATTTGGTGATTAGGTGTGCAGAATCGGAAACAGTAAACACAAAGAGTGGAAAGTTGTATGTTCCTTGAGATGGAGCACGAAAGACTTCAGTAGGATGGTGTAATCATATCACTGGATATTGCTTACGTATCTCATGCATAGGTAGACTTACCAACCGTCCCGTTTTTCCCGGGACAGTCCCGATTTTGACTATTGCGTCCCGTGTCCCGAAATAATTTGCACACTATCAAAAATCCCGATTTTATGGCATATTAGATATTTACAGGTGATTTTCGTACCTACCAAATTGTTGGGTTTAGTCTGGATTGGAAGATATTTCCGCACAGTCTCATACAGAAATGCTTCCAATATGTGACGAAATGGAGAAATGACTCTAGTTGTATGTTCAAGGCAGAAATTTAATTCTCGTTGATATGTCAACAGAGAGACGGGTGAAATGATTCATAATACACACGTTAGAGCAGGTTTGATCACAGCCTACAGGATATTTACTGAACCATCTTCTTCTGTTCTCTATGATCATCTTATGCACTTTGACTTAAGTTTGGCGCCATTCAGTATTATGTCCACTTTGTTCCACTTGATGAATCATTCATTGATTTCGGCGGGAAAGTAGAAGAAAAAAAAACAGATTTATATGACCACTTCTAAGACAGATATAGACCTAGACATCAACGAGGACAAGAACGAAGACTTTAAAATACCGCAGCCCCTCAAATGTGATAAAAGCTGATAGTTCTGATGATAAATCACGTAAACGTCTCTGTTTTTTCAGAGAAGAGTGACTGAAATCTTTTGTGTAGGTAGATTAGGTTAGTTCAGATTACGTTAAGTTAGTTTACATTAGGTTAGTAATTAGATGAATAAGATGGGTTCCTATTTTCCAACGAGTTAACTTTAAAGAATTGATACTGTTTTTCAACTTGTTTTGCGGTCATTTTGGCAAGTATTTGTAATTTTTTTTTACATAAGATGATTCTGTTAAAATATACATATATTTACTGTTATAAGAGTACTGTTGAATATGTGGATTGATAGGTGGAAATTAGTGTGTAAAATTGTCAGTAACGTTTGTGTCCCTAATTTTTATTTCCGAAAGTTGGCAAGCCATGCATAGGCTATATCAGGAAGGGAACTTGTAGATTAAACTTGTGGTGACAATCGTACAATAAATTCTCTGTTTAGTGAATGGGAAGAAAATGAAAGCCACCAGCGTAGCTCAGGCTGTAGCGCATTTGCCTGCTGATCCGGAGTTGCATTCGTGCGTGGGTTCGATTTCCGCTTGGGCTGATTACCTGGTTGGGGATTTTCCGACGTTTTCCCCAACAGTAAGGCGAATATCAGATAAATATATGACATCCTCGACCTCATCTCGCCAAATACTATCCCGCTATCACCAATTTTATGGACGCTAAATAATCCAGTAGTTGATACAGCGTCGTTAATAACTGTGTAAAAATTTTAAAAGACGACAATATATGAAACTCAGCATAGGTCACTGAATTTCCGTAGGTGTCATATGGCCAACCCACGTCGCTATTCTTTTGAAACAAGTCAGAGGATCAAAGAAAGTTCGCACTCGAGTCACGAAGGCGCACGCACCGGATCCGGGACAGTTCGCGTGTCCCTTGCGACATAATTTGTTGCTAATAAATGCAGTCAAGAATTTCAGGGCTCAACTATACACATAACTCTAATTTATGGGTTATTACCTTCAAAGAGTGTTGAAATGTAAAATATGACCAATTTAAAACACGTTTCTTGAATATAATTGCTTTTAGTTCTGCGGCGTGGATCTTGACAAGTCGCTTGCCTTTCTAATTTGCTTTAGTAGTTGCAGGCAAATCTCTATGAAGTCTCCTTCGTTCATCTCGTTGACTTTCTCATTCAAGTAAATATTTCTTTATTACACTATTCCGTGTTAACCGCTTTCTAATTTAGATTTTTGTCCCTCTTCCTCAAATCCCTTTGTTATCGTTGATTTGCTATTCATTGCTAAACTATCTATATCTAGCAATGTTTTTGGTCTTCGCAGCATTCTCTCTTGTGTTAGTTTCCATTCTCATTTTCTGGGATTATATCTCATATGAAATTTTTCTCATATGTCCGTACAATTTATAGTGTTATTCCATATTGCACTTAAAGCATCTGTATCTCAATATGTACCTTGCAAAGCTCGCCAATGCGTCTACATTTCTTAAAAGCATTCTGTAGTTTTATTAATAATTCAAAACATGCATAACAGACAAACTGACTGCATAAAGCAAGAACTCGTTAATGTAAAAGACTCTTGATAATAATAAAAACATATTTTCCAAATTTTCATAGGGCAGCTTCACCTCAGAGCCGCAATTATTTAATTCCATTTGGTTTACAAATTAGAGTGAAACATAAACGAAAACCTAATTAAAACTTCGAATGAAAAGCTTTAATAGAAAAATGAGCATTTCCTGTGGAAAAGAACTAAGGGAGAGATTAGTGGAGTGCTTTGTGTAGAGTGTGGCATTGTATGAGACAGAAACATGGACATTACGATGAAGTGAAGAGAAGCGATTAAAAACATTTGAAATTTGGATATGGAGAAGAATGGAACGTGTGAAGTAGACAGACAGAATAAGAAATGAAGCTGTGTTGGAAAGAGTGGGGGAAGAAAGAATGATACTGAAACTGATCAGGAAGAGGAATAGGAATTGGTTGGGTCACTGGCAAACAAGAAACTGCAAACTGCCTACTGAAGGATGCACTGGAAGGATTAGTGAACGGGAGAACAGTTCGAGGCAGATGAAGATATCAGATGATGTACGACATTAAGATATATGGATCATATGTGGAGACAAAGAGGAAGTCAGAAAATAGGAAAGATTGGAGAATGCTGGATTTGCAGTGAAAGCCCTGCCCTTGAGCGGAAAACTATGAATGTTGGAAGCCGTGGTACAGTGAGCTCAGAAAATGACGTATCGGTATAATATACATAAAGTGTGTATTATCACTGTGCACCTGAAACAATTTAAGAATTACTTTAAATGAACGAAAAGTAATTTCAGTGGAGATTATCAATTCGGTCTTAAATTTGACCATTAATATAATAATCTTTATCCGACAAATCCTAAAAAAAAAGGAACAGCTTTTTGTGGAAACCAACCAATAGGATGGAAGGAAGATAGTTTTAAATAATAGAGAAATGGATGAAATTAATATTTGTAACTAGACTTCAGTGTATGCTACAATTTCAACTACGCTGGAATTAAATGATTTTTTAATTGCTATAAAAAGAATGGGGAAGAGATGAATATATTGATAATAAGAAGATGAAAGAAAGATTTGGACTAGCTTCGTTCAGACTTGGAATTTGGAGGTTAAGAAATAAAGGAGATAATTTCTCTCAAGGTGTATGTTCTTTGTGCGGAGAAAGAGAAGATGACATTCATATTATTCTAGAATGTCATTTTACGAAAGAAATTCGAGAAAAATTAATAAAGAAAAATTCTTATTAATTAATAAAGAAACAGCAATTAAAACTAAATAATAATAATAATAATAATAATAATAATAATAATAATAATAAGAAGAAGAAGAAGAAGAAGAAGAAGTAGAAGAAGAAATTACAAATGCAAATAGGTCTTTATCATTTTTTTAGTTACAAATAAAAAAAATGTAATAATTAATTAAAAACTGGTAATGAATGAGTAAATCTTAGATAAGAAAGATTGGTAGTCATAAGATTTAATAAGAAATAATTATACAAATATGTTTTACATAATATGAAGAATTATGCTTGTTCTGTGTTATAGATATAGAATTGTACGAACTGTATAAATATTTCTGTTGTGAAAGAGAAATGGAAGAAAGTAGCATAATGAATTATTTACATATATTGACTGCACATTGTAGAGTTAAACGAGAAATAAAACTTAAGCTACTAAATAAATATTAAGGTTTACAATAAACTAGAGTGGTTGAATCTTGCACTAAAACTAGATGTAAGTGCAGGATAAGACAACATAAATTGAATATTTAAATTATAGAAATTGTGTTCACACTCCCAACTCCTACTTAAGTTTCACTAGGATGTTATGTTGCCATTATTTTTCCCTGAAAATGAATTAAAAATATCTGTTGACATGTTTAGATCAGAAATGTTGAGAAATGAAGAAACAATTCATTGCGCTTGAACTTCGTCTTTTCCAGTTGACAGTATATCGTATACAAGACTGTAGTCGTAAGCAGATTCTTTTCTCTGAGCTGCCTCCAAGTCTGTGGAATATGACATTCCCACCGGCTGCCCTCGTTACTAAAAACTTGATTAAATATTGCAACGGTACTTTTGGAGTCGAACGGACTGCAAGTGTCAAGCGAATTCGAACAAGTAGCAAGGTCGAAAGTTGTGTGATATGACCTTGAAATCAAGGTCAGTTTTCTAACAGTGACCTTCCTTGCCTCTTTCCCTCCAACGACAAGGCAACTGTAATGTACATATCGAAATATTTTCCCTCTGTACTCCTCTGATTGCCCCACCCAGAGCTCTAGTGCTGGCACTGACTATTAGAGAAATTGAGGGGAAACGAATATCTCCACG
Source organism: Periplaneta americana (assembly GCF_040183065.1). Classification (NCBI taxonomy): domain Eukaryota; kingdom Metazoa; phylum Arthropoda; class Insecta; order Blattodea; family Blattidae; genus Periplaneta; species Periplaneta americana. The sequence goes on along the minus strand of NC_091125.1, from coordinate 59,341,275 downwards.
TAGAGCTGGCGTTCCTGTTGTTTGCTCTAGGTGTGAACACGCCAAGCAACACATGTGGCCTCTCTCATTGACTTGATCAACACGTCCTGTAGATTCATTGACTTGCGCGGGGTGTCGTTTTAAAGTTCCATGTGGCGTGGTTGAAGCTTCGATAGTGCTTCCTTTCCCTGAAACACCAATAGAGTACTGGAAGTAAGATATAATTAACATCTCCCATTTCATTTCATTATTCTCTTGTAAATTCTGTCAATGTACACCGAACTCTTATTTGGCGAGAAAGGGACAGCGCCAGCATTGTTTTATTTTGTGGCAGTTCCTTAGCTTCGCGTGAGGGGTGGAAAGAAGACCGAAGTTGGAGTAAAGAGAAAGCTGTTTCTGAAGAGGTAATTGCGGGGGAGAAACAGTGCCTTGAAGTATATACTTAATGAAAAACATGAAATTTACAACAATTAAACTAAACATTGGATTTAACAATAAATATTTAGGAAGCAATGCATAGACATTTCGCTAGCCCGCGCTACGAGCGTGCTAAACTAGCCTCGACTATCGACTGGTTACTTGTACAGGATTCATATCAGATCATATCGCTAACACTAGTTTATGAATACGAAAAACTGTAGTTCGCTGATTATCTGCCGGAAGCTCGGGCTAAGAATGTCTATGAATACGGCCCTTAATATTTATAGTTCTGGGGAAATAGATAGCATAGAGCAGTCATGTCAGCTCGTGCTCTCTGTAGCATTTTTTCGCTCTAGTAATCCTTGTTCCTAACTACACAATTCGCTTACCCTCTCACATGAGGGATGGAGTGGAATGGAATTTACGGGAGAAGGGCACTGTGACCTGTTACGATCTACTGCTCTAAACTTCAAGCTAGGCGCATTCCCAAACCCACACTTGCTAACTACACTAAGGTTCGCTGCAAACCAGGTTTCGAGCAGACAACACTACATTGACTTAAATTATAAAATAAAACGGAGTAGCACTAACCCAGCAGTTTAACACATACCTTTATAATGGTTACATTGAACAACAAAATGTTCTTTCAATATACCAAACGAGAAACTTCTGCTACCATTTAAAATCTTTAATATTAAAATGGATTTGAGTGAGGTGGGAATGATGATAGAGAATGGATTAATCTTGCTCAGGATAGGGACCAATGGCGGGCTTAACTTTCAAACATTAATGAATATGCCATGGATTCCTAATTGTTTATTGAAAGTAAGTTTTCAAGGATAAGGGACATGTTTACATTAAATTTAAATATATTTAATTATATTCATAATTATTAATTTACCCCAATAAAGAGGTAGTTTTTTTCTTATTTAAACATAATCAGAGTTTGTCAATAGTTCAAATATAGTACATTCAAGTTGTTCATAAAGTTTAATTAAATTATGTTAGATAGAAAAAAATTAATTTTGTCTAAATTCACCAACTATAAAGGGGTAGTTCTCCTTACATAAACGTAAGATGGAGTAAAATCAGTTATTCTTTGCTCATTTACGAGGTAATTTGATTAAATATGTACAATATTGCGAAATTTATAGCAGTCTAAAGGTAAGATATATTGCTGATTCTGGTTGCTCTTTGTGAAGATGCTTCTGACAATAAAATTCTTTTACATTGTCTGCTGCATATCGCTTTCCCGCTGCTCTTAAAGTTTATTCTGCAACGAAAGAAATTTCCTCCAGACTAAGGTCTCCTATTAAATTTTGAACTTTACTTTTTTTGCTCTCACTGCTGCTTTCACTGAATAGTTTTCTTCGACGGCCCCTACTCGGCTCAGATGTCGCATTCACAGGCATAAAAGCAAAAAAATTGCAAATTTGTTCAGGGAAATTGAAGTCATTATTTAGCCAGTCAACATTATATTTTTAATACCTTTTCTTACTTCTATGGTACTTTAACCGGCGGGACAGAATTTTCGATGAAAAATGGCTGATGGAGTTCTTAATTTTATTTTCAATATCACTGGGAATGTCTTTCAGTCCTAATGCAGCTATAATATTATTTAAAACCTCGTTATTCCTTGATTCAGCACTACTCCGGTACCAAACTTCAAAAGGCTTCCGGCGGCGTATAGCCCGCCACGCCACTGAAAATAATTAATACCGGTTAAGTTCGCAGCTATACGCAACCAGTCAAACAATATTTCACACGTGAAATGATGTCGGAATATAAATATGCAATTATTTTGGCAGCAACTAACGGCTAGTATTTTGTAACTCATGTTAAAGCCAGAGTTTATGGTAAAAATTATGTAAATATTCTTCATATGAAAAAAAGGCCGTATTGGATGTTCTAATTTAGTAATTTAGCTAAGTTACACATTATATTGAAGCACATATTTGAATTTACAAATTCCATGTTAAAGAAAACACAATTTACTACCACTTAATATGACTTTAAACAAAGCACTCTCTATTACGACTGAGGAGTGTGGATTCAACCCTCTGCAGATAACAATGTTTACGCTGTTGTAAAACAAATAAATATCGCGAGAAAGATCGCGCATTGTCTTCACAAAATGCCTTATACAGTTAGGAACATAAATTCATAAAAATATACAGTGAAGTCAATAAGTCGAAAAATGAATTTTGTCCAGCTAGATTATGAAAATTGCACACTGTGCGGTCGAAGTAAACACAGACAGTACTGAGTTAGTGAGTATAGTACGTTCCATAAATATGTTTGCTTTCAATACTGAATCATATTCTCGCACAGGTACTGTCGTCCGTTTGCCTATGTCGCATCCCGGTTTCCGCCACCCGCTTCTGCCCTTCCCTCTGTGAAGCTTAGTGGCTGGGCTGTCTTAGCTCTTTTCTAAAGACATTAATTTCTGTTAGGAATTGGACGTCAACGTAATATTTTGCAACTGTTTGAAATAACTTAAATAAAAGGGCCTCGTTAATTAATTAACTGTTACGTGATTTCCCTCCTTTCTACCACAAAATCACTTGGAAGGACAGTAGATACCATGTCTGAGTAAGTTTATCTTTTCGAATCGGGCAGAAGCGAAGATTGAATTTACAGTACGTAAGGTACTCTGTTATAGAGTAGGTACAGAATTATTTCAACATGAGTTACTAGTACGAAGGACGAAACTGGTAATTGGAATTAGGTACAATAGTCTATAGTGCGATAATATGCAAAAAAAAAAAAAAAAAAAAAAAAAAACTGAAGCCTGTATAGAAATGAACGGCCACCATTTTAAGATATGTGTTTAAATATCCATATTATGATTATTTTTCAATTTAACTTCATTCTCTAAATTGTACGCTAATGTGCTGTAGACAGTATAATGTACACTGCATAATGAATACGTCCGAATGGACAGCTCAGTTCGTGAGTAATAGTAATATACGTTACAAGAGCGGTATGTTGATGTTTTCATGTTCGAGGAAAGGATTGAAAAAGCGAAACGTAGTTGAGCTTTTTTAATTTCCGAGAACATGAAAACAAACATACCGCTTGTTTATCGTACATTATTTTGTGCGAAGATCGTTTATTACATACCTGAAAGACGAATTTCTAATTAGTTGCAATGAAATCTCCATGTTGGTTTCTGTTTAATGACGGCAACTTCGGAAAACCAAAATATCTTTCTTCAACATTGTTGCTGTAAAATGTTTTCTGTGTTTACTATACTCCAGCAGGCCGTGATATACATCTGTCTTTTTTTCCCCCCCAGTCTATAAATGCGAACTTAAAACAAACGGTAAGGTTATGTAATGATTTATTTTTCATTTTAATATTTTAACAATATTATTTATATAACATATTGCAGTAATAACATCGGCATCTGGAATCTTGTTGATTTTTTCACGGCTTCCTTAATGTTACTTGTATCAGGAATGCAATAAGTTTCGTGGAGTAGTAGACTTTACTTAATTTTTGCAAATATTTAAAAACAATAATTAACATTGCAATTTAGGTGAAATTGCAGTGGTAAGTTTCCAATTTATAATTATTACTATGTTAAACGTCTCTAAAAATAATGTGTTAAAAGCCTAAAGCAGTAAAATGAATGTCGCGCTTAAGCGGTAAGAAGAGGGAAATCGTTGTGTGTGTTACGTTGGGAATACTGAATGTGGTATTTCACACTTACCGCGTATTGGTTCTGTGCGGAAAACAAGCAAATACGCACGATCTCGCACAAAAACACTTACCGGTACTGTTAATACAGTACTATATTTTGATTAAAGAAAAACCTAATGAAAATTATCAAACTCAAAATCGCGATATTTCCTACTTTACGTAAATGGATGAACTACTTTTCTTCCCTCCTATACCTAGTAAAGTGATTTGTTTGTATTTTACTCCAGTATCATCGAACTCCAGTCGTGGAAGTTGGTAGCTAACGGTATTTGCCGTTCTAAATCGTTAATCCGAAGGTATAGCCAGGTTAATATTAGAAATTTTAGTGAAAATAAAATTATGTCCCTGTATAAAAGAAGACTGTCTGTATGTGCGTGGGTTCGAATGAAAATTATCAAAATGCCTATTTTATCCCATCACATTCTTGAGTTGTGGATCAAGACGCAAGAGTGTCTGCAAGATAGAGTCCACAGAAGCTTGCACCGGACGAAGTAAGCAATAAAATTTAAGGAATCAAAATGTATAAAATAGCTAATATTGGTCGTGTACTAGGAGCTGAATAGCGGAGTTCTATCTAACAAACCAAGTTTATATGGTTTAACGTATTTTTTTATAAACACCAGACACAGTAACAAGTAGACTAGAAGAAAGGAAGCTCTTACAGTTCTTGTAAATTTAATGAAAGAAATATGATGTGATCGTAGTAAGAGAGTATGAATTTTTTCTCCGGTTTGTGCTGTAAGTTTGAATTCCTTCACCATGTTTGTACACTTCCTCGTTTGGAATGAAGGTGTTTTCGTATGTGGCAAGCACGATGTTTTCGTAAATGGGTTTATAGTTGTTTATCTAGTCTGCTGCTACTATTTTCGTTTAGTTTGACTTAACGGAATCATGGACTTCCTTTTTAAATATGTTTAGTAATATATTTGTTAAGACATTGTTCACAAAGCTTATCATTACCATCAACAACTTCGTCTTTATCATCTTCTTTACCGTTAATAATCAACATAAACATTTCCATCAATGTAACCGTCATCATTATGTTTTTTCTTCTACCACTAATAGCAAATTATCCGGTATATAGACATAAAATCTTTTTTTTTAAGGAAATATTTAATTAAATATCATGGTTTGTACTTCTCCGAGTACATTGTAACCACTATGCAGGGTGGAAGTGAAATAGCCCTTCATATTTACAGAGCGAATATCTCATATTGCATGTAACAAAAAACTGTAATACCATCTTGGTGGAAAGTCCATAGTTCTCACTGAAAAAAAAGCCCCCCCCCCAAAATGTTTAACACCCTCTCATTCCGTAACTATTGTTAATAGAATCGTGATTTTCGTCCATATCGATAGAAAATCTAATAAAGAATCATGCAAATCTAGTCTTTCAGGTAAAGCTCCCTGTAAAGCAGATTTGAATAATTTCAAGGGAAAAATTGTTCCGGGGCCGGGTATCGATCCCGAGACCTCCAAGTCATACAGAGATTGTGTGCACTCGATGTGGGTCTCTGGCGTTTCGTCAGCCCATGCGAGTTGTGTTGATATAAAGGGAAAAGTTGAGACGGTGTCGGATGGAGTTCCCGGGTAGCTCAGTTGGCAGAGCGCTGGTACGTTCAACCAGAGGTCTCGGGATCGATACCCGGCCCCGGAACAATTTTTCCCTTGAAATTATTCTAATAAAGAATCATATATCCCCCTGGCGTATTTCAATAACTTGGATGGTTTTCGTGCAACTTTAATTTAAAAACCTCTAATTTGAAGCCACTGACCGATACGACCAGCTTGCAACATTGGAGCCAATAGGGGAGATGAGAAGTAGTTCACTAAGGTAGACAAACCTGAATTCGTTGACCTCTTACATCTGTATTACGAGAAAAAAGAAGACTGTGTTAGCGGAGATTTTGCCATACTGCTGAAACTTCCAACTCAATTTTCTAATTAACCTTACATTTAATTACTAGATATAATATAGGTTTTCTATTAATTTCAGTGTACCTTATCGTACCTTTCAATATGCAGGATTATTTCACATCTACCCTGTATTATTTAACAAGTAAACAATTTTAACTTTTTGGGATGCCGTATATATCCTACCTAGGTGAAATAGATATCAATCGTAAGATAGGTAGGTTTAGAAACATTTAGGGAACCATAATAAAACTAGAAAACACACATGAACCAAACTGCATAAAGTTATGGAAATACCAGCAGGCCTCCATGAGAGTATGATGTGAACCATGATGAAGAAAGAAGTCGACTGCAGGTTGCAGAAATGCTTTCTACGAGACGTGGCTGAAATGACCCGATTAGACCACATCAGCAATGACACAATTAGAAATAACTTAGGAACCCGCAGATTAGTAGACGTTGTAGATCAATACAGCTTAATTGATGTGAACACGTATAACGCATGGATCAAGACAGTTATTGCCGATTACCTACCGACAAAGAAAACAAGCATCGGTCGGCCAACGAAAAGATGGATGCAACAAATGAAAGAGTCGCAACAGGTTGAAGATTTATATCTTGAAGAAGAATAAGATGATATTGTGTCCATGCTGTTAGTAAGACCAAGGCATGTGTCCGGTAACTAGCGTACTGAAATGGCCTAGGGTACTTCTTCTGTTGGAAGACAAGAGTATTAGTTGTGTTAACCTCGGGGAATACGTGAAAGGAAACAAGAACCGTATTCCTTGAATGATACGGTTCCAGAAAAATTTAATTAGTTATTTCTCGCCAACGTTAAAGTTTCAAGGCAGCACGATGAACCTTAGAAGTGTAGGTTAGTCCCACTGTTCACATAGTCGCCATGTTCAATACAATATGACCACTCTTTCGGAATCAGGAATTCTGAAAGTGTATCTTTTCGCGAAAATCTCTAATTCGATTTTTCTTGTATTACACTGTTACTTCGATGTAGAAGAAATCCAGTGTTCACCTACATAGATATAACACGCGAAGCACATCCCCTGCAATCGGCAAGCATCATGTTTAGATAGAGCATGAAAGTCAAGGAATATTAATGGACAGTAAAAAAAAATCGATCATACGGGAATAGGTATTTAAGAGTTGTTAATTCATTATGAAACGTGAATCTGATACAATTTTAATATAGGCGACTTATCAAATTGTAAATAAATAAATAAACAAATAAATAAATCTATACTAATAATAAATCTGTAGCCGAAATTTTTCTGGTAATTTTCGATTTTTCAAAAATAATTGGTACTAACATATATAATTAACCACCCTGAAACCGAAAATCGCATTTTTGAAATTTTTGTTTGTATGTCTTTTCACGCGATAATGGCTGAACCGATTTATATGAAAATTAGAATATAAATTAAGTTCGTTATAACTTAGATTTTAGGCTATATGGCATTCAAAATACTTTATTTAAAAGGGGGGTTATAAGGGGGCCTAAATTAAATAAATCGAAATATCTCGCTTATTATTGATTTCTGTGAAAAATGTTACATAACAAAAGTTTCTTTAAAAATGATTTCCGATGGGTTTTATTCTTTACAAAATTTTGATAAGACTTATATGTAATGATAAATGAGTTTTAAAATTAAAATAACGCCATATAAGACGGTGCAATGAATTAAGAACAAATGACTTCGTCTATAAGGGGCCTTGGACAACAACAATCGAAACAGGGGCCTTGGACATCAACAATTGTTTATTGCAATCGAAAGCTATTAAACATAGCCTACAGAGAATGTTTCTGTGTTTGTATGAAGTAATATCAGAAGCTAAATTAACCGATTTGTATAATTAATTATTATTTCACCATTGGAAAGTGTAGTTTCTCTAGATGGACATAATGCTATAATGTTATTACAGTAACGTCTGAGTAAATCGAGGACAGGTAAGATTAAAATAGCTTCTTATGCACAGAAAATTTGATAGGCTATTTTGTACATTCGTTTTCTGTATTTCTTAATCTCAGAGAATTAACGAACAACGAGAGTGTATTGATTTAGTATGCAGTAATAGTACGTTAGCTTAGCAATCCATTATTTTATAATTCAAATTTTAACTATGCTCAATTGAATCGTGTTAAAATACATAAAATATATACGCAATAAATGCAATGCAAAAAAAAATTGGGTAATGAGCGAAGCAGATTATCTTGCTCTGTTGTAAAAGTTGTTCTCTGGATCAAACGTCCTATTTTAATTATGTAATTACTTTATATTTATTTCTAACAGGTGCAGCGGAGCGCACGGGTACGGCTAGTAAATAAATAAATAAATAGGTAGGCCTAAGTAAGTAAATAAGTATGTAATTAAATTTATATTAAGTAAACACATATTAACTTCAATTCTTCAGCAATATCCTCAATATTTGCAACGTTTCCAAGGCGTTGAATAATATTTACTTTGTCAGAAATGTTCACATGTTTGTGACATGATGCCTTACGGTATGCGCGGCTTGGATTCTCGTGACAACAACAGACCACGTTGTACTGTATTGCTGCTTTCTTTAGACTGAAACGCGTTCTACTAAATCGGCGGAGCGGTGTATCACATCACTTCAGCTGGGCAGCTCAGTTGGCAAAGCACTACCTTACGATGACTTCGGACCATATTCCCAGACCCGGCGGTAGTGGATTCTTATTTGAAGTGGACAAAGCCAAGGATCCTGACGATTTTTCTTAAGGTTCTCCTATTTTACTCCATCATTTCATCATCACCGCCACTTCAGTATTCATTATCATCATTTTAATAGCTTTCACACGAAACAGTGTGGCGTGATATAGTCTTGTGACTCGCGTACAGAGAGCATAAGTGTAGTACGCTTTCGGGGGGAGGGGTGAAAGGTCACTCTAGTGGGACTCTACAGGAACCTTAAGACATGCAGGCTCAATCAATAGATAGCACCGCACAGCTGAGCCACGTTCGGGCTTAAAAAGCATTACCAGTAGCCTATAGAACGGTAAGGTACGATAGATCCACTAGAGTAGGAGTAGCCAGACTTTAAGAGCCAGTGATCTACTCTAGAGAATTAAAATGTTTCTCTATCTACTGTGATAGATTCATTGTCACATATATTATTGATTGCAGATGATGATGGAATGAGGGGAAGTGGACAGTGTTTGTAGAATGAAAGAGGGAAACGTGAGTACAATTATTTTATTATTTTATTGTACAAAAAAAATTTAGGATCCATTTTTAAATTAAAGAGTTTTGACTCATGCCAACCTTATTTTAAACAATATAAAATTTTAACATTTCCATCCATTTATATTTACAAATGCATAATAATTATTTTCTTGAAACAAAATGAAAATAAATAGAATAAGAATTTAGATTATCATAATTATAATGCATGAAATGTACATCTGTTCTTAATAAAAAATCATAGACTTGTGAAATATGAAAAATCGCCTGCATATACTGGCATTGTTTTTTTAATAAATTACCATTGCAGATACAATCTTTACCTTATGCAAAATTTAAAGTGAAAGTTGAACAGATTTTAACTGATCAAACTTTTTATTCAGTAAAAGAATTCTTAAATCACAAGATATGATATGTGCAATACTACTTGATTATATTGTTTATTTTAAATTTATTTTAACTTGTAGTGTTTTTAATTTTATTGTGTTTTTTATTTACTATATAATTGACGTGTACATCCATGTATATGGCCATGTATAGAATAAACAATCAATCAATCAACCAAGAGAAAAAATTCCAAAAAAAAATATTGCGATCGACAGATCAAGCGTCCGAGATCGACCGGTTGATTGCGATCGACTGTGGCTATCTCTGTACTAGAGGATACAGCACCAACCTTCTAGCTCTTTCCCGCAGAAAAAAAATCACAATGTCTTTATAATAAGTATAGGCCTACTCCTGAAAATATGTTTCACTTAGTACGGCGCCGTTCCAAAAGTGGCATGACTGACATGAGCAATGAACAGCTCGCTTAGAAGTGGTGCAGCGAGTCAGCTTTCGACTATAAAATAACATTAATACGGATATACTGTATAATTTGGTTTACCTTAGAAGTGTTGGAACTGTACGATTTCTGCGTAATATAAGTTTCATAAATGAAGATTCGCTGTTTTCATGAGTACTGCATTGGCAGGAACAAAACTGAACTGTACTGAATGGCAGTGAGTTGTATACTAGTGCTCTGACCTTGACATTCCTTCAGTCTGTGTTATCTGACCATACTATGCAACGCATAATCTTCCTGTGCTGGATGCAGGGGAAGTATACACGCCATTTCCTCGGTAGTCGTATTTGATCTGTAACAGTAAAAGGTCGATGGCATTTTACAGAGCGAAACCTGTTTTCTGGGAAAGCTGTGTAGGTACTTCGTATAATGAAAAGTAAAATTGTTGCAGCCAGTTTTCAGTAATGTCTTTCGTGAAACTTTGGTATTAGAACTGCAAGTAACGTCATATTATCGTTACTGGATTTAAAATTATTTATTTAATGTAGAAATATATCGGGTAAATTGACCCCTAGATAAAAAGTGAATAAAATCCTTGTTATATAAGAGAAGTGTTTGAATAGATGCTAAAAACGCTTTTTCTTTTCAGTATCATTAAACTGATCAGACTTTTCTTAAAAATCGTGAGACTAATTTTGTGAGTGAGACCATTTCATTTGGGTCTCATGACTACAAAGTAAAACTGGAAGTGTTTGTTAATTTTACGGAACAAACTTTAAACAGATTTTAAATGTATGGCATTGCAGTTGGCGAGGAAATATATGAATATCGTGCCCTGCGACGGTTTGTGAGGTCAGAACAATTAGTTCGATGTGACTGTAGTGAAAACGACAGGAACTGTGGACCAGGAGTCAATGTAATTATAGAAGACCTTGACGGACACTTACGGTAACTTTCTCCGTCTGACTGCAGCTTTCGTAAGATCATGTAAGTCACTTTTAACTCGTGATCCCACACATATTATATCGCAATAATATATCAATCGATCAAACTGAAAATGCAGGTGTTCATAAAACAATACTTCCTGATCTTGCGAAATTTCGAAATCACTTACATGTGTTTTCATCAACTTCGAAAGACTACCACTGAATTAGTCAATATTCAACACAGCTTTCAATCACCTTTGCAACATTTCTCTGTAAAGAGCTGTGTCACATACTAAGTACGATATTTTTCATAATTCTAATGTACTATCTAAATAGTCGATTCATGTCTGTTTAGTTTTGTTGCAGCTATCACCGTCGCTCTTGCTAAACACTATTTTTTGCAGAATATGAGTTAGGCCTATAGTGACGTTTTGAAGTTGCAAATGTTTCCGTTTGTTGATTATTTATTTATTTATTTATTTATTTATTTCTCAGTGCTCATTACTGATTATTTTTATTTATTTAATTTGTTATATATTCATTATATTCCATTCATAATATTTTTGTTTACATACTCAGTTCTTTTCTTATTCTTGCCACAAGTTTGTATAATTTAAATTTGGCAATAAATAATATATAAATTATTACTCGACCAAGGCGAGGCGAATGGAGCCGCGGGCGTAATGTGAACTATCGCGATGCGGTATTACGAACGCAGGAGCAGTAGCGCCACGGCTCCGTGCTGCAGGACTCCTCGGCCTTGGTCGAGTAATACCTATTAAATGAGTAAGTATAGGCCTATGCATACAACTTATAACAAAATCTCTTGAACTTTGGCGGCGCCTACGACAGGCGCCGTTTCTTCATTTTCTATGGCGGAGGATTCCGTATTTATTTTTTTATTGGGTTATTTTACGACGCTGTATCAACATCTAGGTTATTTAGCGTCTGAATGATATGAAGGTGATAATGCGGTGAAATGAGTCCGGGGTCCAGCACCGAAAGTTACCCAGCATTTGCTCGTATTGGGTTGAGGGAAAACCCCGGAAAAAACCTCAACCAGGTAACTTACCCCGATCGGGATTCGAACCCGGGCCACCTGGTTTCGCAGCCAGACGCGCTGACCGTTACTCCACAGGTGTGGACTTCCGTATTTATTACATTACGTGTTTTTATTCGCATATAAATAATAGACCTTGTTCATTTCTATTGTCGATTTTTGGTTCCTAAAACCATAATTATCTCTGCTCAATCACCAAAATGCAGTTGTCTTAACATCGTTTCTACTTTTCCCCATTCCTGTCAGCTTTATATTGGGCGTCATCAATCTACGTCTCTTCTGTTGAGGGTCCAATTTATTATTATTATTATTATTATTATTATTATTATTATTATTATTATTATTATTATTGCTGCTGCTTTTATCATTATTATTATTATCGTTGTTTTTCTGTTGTTATTATCATTATTATTGCTGCTGTTGTGTCGTATAATCGCTCTTCATACGTGTTAATACCAAACAGAATCTACTGTGCCTGTAAACTATTCTAGATTTGTCACCTACTGATAGTTCTAGATCTCACTTTTCAGGTTCTTCAATATTTCACTCTCACCACCCTTGTTTATGTGAGGATTTCTTTATTATTCCTTGCACTTCCTACAACAATAACATTTTGGTTTTATATATTTTTGTGTAAGAAGTTCGATATAAAAAATTAGGGCATTTCTTGTGGAGAAAAAGGTGGTGGAACTCTGTGTAGAATATATTATAGCAAACGGGAAAAGGATTAATGGTTACTGTCCAGCGAACGGGAATTTTGTCGTTTTCAATTTACTTTTCGTCCATTTTTAAGACTTTCAAAGCGTAAGCGGAGTTTAATAAAAACATTATTATTATTATTATTATTATTATTATTATTATTATTATTATTATTATTATTATTCGGTTTCATAATGAAAAATACAATAAAAAGATGCCAGAACGCCGTTTCGGCGTGTTCCGCCAGAAAAAGAAGCACTTCATATAATAATGCCCGGGGATAAATTCCTTGTAGATTTCGAATATTTTTAAATGTTCTCTGAAGAATTTACCAGCCTATTGCAGATTAAGATGAACAACAGGCGCCTGCGATATGACTTTCGTTCCATAAGTTATGTACAGTAGTGGCAAAAAAAAAAAAAACGGACCGATGGAATAATCAAAGTCCTCGAAATGAGCCACTGCGCATGCCACGCCCGCATTCACAAGATAGCGAGTAATCTATTGAAATTGTTGTAGTTTCGACTGCTGACGTAGCCCATTTCGAAAGCTATTAGAAAACAAGCTGGTAAAATTTATGTCCTGGGAATATTAAGTTAATTAAGTAGTAAAATATCGATGCAATCGAAAAGTATTGGGAATAAATTTGAATAAGGAACAAAAAAAAGTTTCCTTTCCAAGCAGAATTCGAACAACGAAAGTCTTAGTTACCAGTCTATCGTGCTCTGGAGTGAACAAGGCTCTGAAATCAGCTACAAGGGTCGGTCCGAGTTTTTTTGCCACTACTGTATATTAATCGTACAAGAAGGCTGTTGGCGATAAGAATAAAATTCCAAGAGTACTTAACTCTACAAAGCAGCTAAACGACATATATAAAAAAAAAAGATTTTACTGTAGAATGATGATATGTGACATTTCCCCACAAAAGCACTAACCGAAGTCAAATTGTAACGTGGTAATTACTATGAGCATTAATAATTGGCTTGCTGATGTCATAAAGCAGTTTCCTTACTGAAGTAACTTAGCAATGATATTTACGTGCGAATTTCCACTTTAAACGTGTTTTACTCCGTAACAACTGATCTGCATTGTAGTGAGTGTTAAGCAGATAATTGTATAGGCTACATTATGTCTCAAATGATTGAACCAGTCATTAAAAAGGAGAACTTGAAATGCTCTGACTGTGAAAGAGGATGAAAGAAAGAAGTCAAAGACAGCAGGGAAGGAATATGACATAACCAGAAAGAATGTTCATTCACCTGGTAAGGAATTACTTTCGTTGGAGGTAAATCTATCTGGTGAACTTGAATTTGTGAAGCTAATCCAGACGACAGAGCTTTGCGTAATGAGGCCAACAAAGTAAGCGACCCCTCCTGATCTTACCTATCGGCTCCAGAGATGGAACTTGTAAGTAGTTCCGAAACGTTGGAAATGTCATTCCAGAACACGATTGAATACCCAAAAACCTAACTCTGATCAGTCACCGTGAAAGCCTAAAAACTCGTCTACAATTTCTTCTGATTCTGCGTCGGTATTGGAATGCCATTTTTTTTCTACTCAGTCGTTGTAAGATTTGTATATATATATATATATATATATATATATATATATATATATATATATATATATATTTTTAATATAGTCCGTCTTCCACTAGGTTCCTTGAGGCATAGAGACGTAGGCTTTTTGTGTACAAATGATTAAACTAAGTTTGAATTAGGCCTAAATTATGTTTTATTTAACGACGCTCGCAACTGCCGATGTTACATCAGCGTCGCGTCGCCGGTGTGTCGGAATTTTGTCCTGTAGGAGTTCTTTTACTTGCCAATAAATCTACTGACATGAGTCCGTCGCATTTAAGCACACTTAAATGTCATCTACTTGGACCAGGATCGAACCCGCAACCTCGGGCACAGAAGGCCAGCACTATATCGACTGCGCCATCCAGGCCGACATGATGAAATAAGTTACATGCCGAGTTTGCTACTATGAGGCGTCTAGAAAAACTGATCTTTGGAGAAACCTCCAGAAACCTCTACCATGACGGACGATCGGTTCATCACAGAAACACAAACGATGTCCTGGTTTTCGAGACATAGATGAAAATAAAAGAGAAAGTATGGAGAGTATTGATGGAATTACGAGCGAAAAATGGGTTTGGATGATTGGATTGTCGTTCAACCCCCCCCCCCCAGGCTTGTAGATGTGAAGGCAGCAGTTGGTTGTTCGAATTTGGCCCTCCATGGGCTTTTGCGTCAGGGATTTTATTATTTTAATAGTAATATACACAAAGTCAATATTCCAGACTTTTCCGACGGACATAACATGGTGAAAGAGAGCTAGAATGGCGTCGAACCATTATACGAGTAACTACGGTAGCCCGATACATCGCATTAACAACGGAGAATGAGTGAACTTGAGTCGAATGTTCAGCTTCCACAAATAATTTAACCCGTGCGCCTTAGCAGATGAATATATCGCTTGACTCTACAGAAATTTAATTTTATCTACTGATTCTTTTTCAAGTTCTTAGCAGTGTTTATTCCAATTCCATATTATCAACCTACTTTATACGGACACGTGGTGCAGCTCGTGGGACTGGAAATATTTTGTAATTGTGTTGATATAAACAAACTTATTACTTCGAGGACATACGAAGTCCATAAGAATATTTACATTGTAAATGAAGAAGGAAAAAGTATTTTCATAACAAACTGAATTGTTCAAAGTTGTATATGACCAAAACCACACGTGTTTGCTTGATAACTATGAAGCAGTAAAGTAATACAGTTCATAATTTTTACACAATTTTCCAAAAGGCAGATAATTGAAAAAAATAACGCATTAATAGTAATAAACGTTGGTGTAGCCTTTTAAATTATTCAGCTCCAGAAAGCAATAATATATTTTATTTTTGTAATTAATTACCTCTTTGTACATTTATTGTAGATATTCTTTTGAAAAAATATCAGTACTGAGGAAAGATCTCTGTATAATAATAATAATAATAATAATAATAATAATAATAATAATAATAATAATAATAATAATGGAACTACAATCTACATTGATCTGTGAAGTTAACCACTGAGCTGACAGATTGATGGATAGCAATCGAAACCGATGAAGAGTCAAATCTAACGATGACGACATTTTGAAAAGTTACTCTTCAGACCCTACAACTAGGTATGGCTTTAATTAGAATGCCGCGTTTCCTGTTTAGCAACCTCTCCTTATTAAGGAGGACATTTCGCTTAATGAAAGTTATCCCTCTGCAGATGAAGTTTAACCGAGAAACATTTCGAAATAATTTTCAGTATATACCATAATAGGTGCGCATGAGATAAACTCATTGGCATGATGTCTATCATAATAGAACTTAACTTCTTTAACTTTAGTGTCATATTTGCAGTAAATGTTTTTTAGTAATTTCCTGATACTGGCACGCACATCCCAGTATTTAACTTCCATAATATCCGGACAGTAGTCATTAAATAAGATTAATTCAAATAAATGAAATATTTTCATCGTCTAGAAAGTTAGCTATTACGTCCCCACAGATTTCCAGAAGTCTACAATGATAAAATCTCAACTCGTTGGCATCAAGCCAGAGTTGAGAAATAACATATTAGGTATTCAGATCACCAAGCAGTTTAAGGTCTAACAACGTATAAAATATGAATATTACTTTAAAATTTTTTGAACCATTCGTCGTTTATTTACATCATAAGAAGAACACAGTCCCTGCATAAAATTGGCTGTAGTGGTAACGCTGGATCCACGCTATTTCTGTTATCCCTTAAATTGCTCTAGTTGTATGCTGTCAATCTGTTTGTCGAAATATTATGATGGTTTACGAACTAATTAACTTGTAACTGGTTAATATTATTTAGTGTCTCTTTGTATATTTATAATTATTCCGAAGTTGGAATAAGTCTGTAGTTATCCCAATTTATAAACTAGGAGACAAACTACGAACATTACAGTGGTGTTAATCTTTTAAATTCGTTACACAGAATCTATACAAAACTCTTAAAATAAAAAGTTATATCATATAAGAACAAATTAATGAAAGAACAAAATAGGTTCTGCACAGGAACATTATGTACGCATGAGTTATTTGCATTAAAATACTAATAGGTCTATAAAAACTGAGACAATTTAATATGGAGGCACATCTGACATTTATATGCTTTAAGAAGCCATTTGGCAGAGTTAATAAAAATTGGTAGAAATTTTGAAAGATGGTGATGTTGCAAATCAGTTACGCAATTTACAAATGATATTGTGAAAATTACATTTATTAAGTATATGAAACAGAGTAAAAGTCAATAAATAATGTTATTCACCAGGTCTAAACTCCATTGTTGTTTGTTATGGATATAGCAATGGTAGAAAGCAGGGAACTAACAAAATAGGGAAACTTTAGTATGAACAGAAATTTAAAGACAAAGGCAACTTAAATTTGCTGAGAAAATGGTATTATTGTCTGTTTCTAAAGATGGACTGCAACCTTCTGCTTTTCATTTGGGTTTTATGTTTGGGGAATATGGAATAAATATTTCAGTTCATAAAGTTAAAATAATAGCTTTCATAAGAAAAATACAATCGTCTTAGGAAAATCTACATTTATATTAAACCTCTAGGAAAAAGTACCTAAATTTTAAATTGTTCAAATCTTCTCTTGTTCAAAAACGTACTAGAAGTAAAGACTTCAAAACACTGACGAGAAGAATTCTCATGTATAGTAGTGAAACTTGGAACAAAGGTGAATGTGATGAACACCAAATCACTGCCAATAAAATGAAGATTTTAAGAATAAATTCAGGCTACAATAAATTAAACGAGAAGAAAAAATATGCTACTTACAATCTAGAATAACAGAAAGTCAATACAAGTTTATAAAGCATTGGAAATTATGGAACCAAACTTCATGTCCTTGGAGGAAAATATGTTTGGGTCGTCCACTAAATTGGTGGAATGAGTCCGTAACAGATATTAGGCCAAGGACACTAAAGGAGGAAGAAGAAGAGGAAAAGAACATTGTTCCGATATTTTATTTCTATGGTGTAACATCCATTATAGTCAGAGGAAGGCTAGACATGTTCCAAATTAATAATAAATAAATAAATAATGGATCAAGTGTTTACATTGTATAAATTCGTAATAAAATCTCAAGAATCAAAACGAGACATAAATAGCAAAATTATATGCTTCAGTAGAAAAAATTACTCAAAATATATGAGGCGTGTAGTTGCAAAATCAGATAAATCACTTTTTTTTTTCGAAAATGATTTAATGTTATGATTCATATCTTCATATGATTCTACACCTGCTATGGCACTATTATGCCCCAAAACCAGAGATATCACATGGGTTTGTATGCTGAAAAAATAGTAATGGTTGCAAATCCAGATAAGTCACGTGAGTTTGTTTTCAAAACCAGACACGTCAAGGGTCTGCGCATACGTTCACTGAGCATCAGAAAAGTTCCAGCGCAGAAACAGCTGAAAGAAA
Organism: Periplaneta americana; assembly: GCF_040183065.1. NCBI lineage: Eukaryota > Metazoa > Arthropoda > Insecta > Blattodea > Blattidae > Periplaneta > Periplaneta americana. Next base: position 59,323,053 of record NC_091125.1, on the reverse strand, counting down.
AACGGCAAGATGTCAACATTAGCTCTAACGAGTATACAGATATTTTCTCCAATTTTGAGACAATCATAATTTTGTCAGATGAAACGTATGACTGGGAAAAACTGTTTCCAATATAGTGCGGCCACCAGCTCAGTGGCACTTTCATTTAAAAGTTTTTCTTTCAGTTGAACAAGAAGAAGGATGACGTCCTGGTGAAGGGTGAAGCATACTACAGAAGTGAGTCTGGTCAATGCAAGAGCATTTGTAAGAACAAAAAATAAATATTGCATCACCATGCATAATGCTGCCAGGAGTACAAGTGCCACAATTAAAAATAAATTATTTAACTGCTTTGGTGACAAAACATTTAGACAATGACTGAAGTGATTTCCAAATATTATCCTACTATGCACGTATTGTTAACAGACTGGAAAGCTTGAATGAAAATCAAATTTCTTCAATGAATGAAGAAGAAAATGTGTGTGACCATACCTGTGAAATAGGTGATCTCGTTGTTTAATAATTCAGTTTCTTTTGTGATGAAATTGTAAAAATTATGTCAAATTAATTGTAATAATGTAACATTGGGTTTAAAATAAAACATTGTACTACATAATAGAATGTTTTTTTGCTTTCAAACCAAGATAAGTCCTTTTATTCATTTGCAAACCCAGATAGATCACAGAACAATTTTCAAAACCAGATATGTCAAATACATTTTCTCTGTTATCTACTAATTATGCAATAATGTCACCGCAATACGTCATAGAACATTACAATAACATAACAAACGTATCCTCAAAGCATTAACAGTTTATCTCTTGGTGTATAGGAGATATAATATGTTTTTCTTTCATACTGAAAAATTATGTTTTAATGATGTATCTGATTCTGCAACTAAACGCCTCATATAGAAAGGAAAATAAAGAAGGTAAACTTGCGAATTCTAAATGAGACTGTAGAGCAAGTGGACAGCTTCAAATACTTGGGGTATACTATAAGCAGTAACATGAGCTGCTCCTAGGAAGTCAAAAGGAGGATAGCAATGGCCAAGGACGCTTATCATAGAAAAAGAAGCATCTTCTGCGGACTTATGGAAAAAGAACTAAGGAAGAGACTAGTGAAGTGCTTTTTATGGGGCAGAAACATGGACATTACGACGAAGTGAAGAGAAGCGAATAGAAGCATTTGAAATGCGGATATGAAGAAGGGTGGAACGTGTGAAGTGGACAGACAGAATAAGAAATGAAGCTGTGTTGGAAAAAGTGGGTGAAGAAAGAATGATGCTGAAACTGATCAGAAAGAGGAAAAGGAATTTGTTAGATTATTGGCTGACAAGGAACTGCTTACTGAAGGATGCACTGGAAGGAATGGTGAACGAGAGAAGAGTTCGGGGTAGAAGATATCAGATGATAGACGACATTAAGATAAATAGATCATATGAGGAGACAAAGAGGAAGGCAGAAAATAGGAACATTTGGAGAAAGCTGCGTTTGCAGTGAAAGACCTGCCTTTAGGCAGAACACATGAATGAATGAATGAATGAATGAATGAATGAATTAATTAATTAATTAATATTTTGGGTGCCACCGGCGTAGCTTAGACGGTAGCGCGTTTGTCTACTGATCCGTGGTTGCGCTCGGGCGTGGGTTATATTTCTGCTTGGACTGATTACCTGGTTGGATTTTTTCCGAGGTTTTCCCCAACCGTAAGACGAATGTCAGGTAACCTATGGCGAAACCTCGACCTAAATATCATCTTCTACGCTACATAACCCAATAGTTGATACAGCGTCTTTAAATAACCAAGTAAGAAAATGTTTTGAAAATATCATGTGATAAAATAATGTCAGTTTTAATTAAATAATAGTACATCCAAAGCAGATACTTTTCTTTTCAGGCATAAACAAGGAAATCTGAAACGTCAATACATGGAATGTCTTAATCATTCATAGGATAATTATTAAATGAAAATTGTTTTGTGGAAGTAATTACTACTTCGTAAAAATAAACTACAGAAAAGTGAATATGTTAATCGAACATAATCAAAAATAAAATAAAGCATATTAATATTGGTATATTACGTAAGAATTTTCTTACAAAATCAAGAGACAGAGTATGCTGGAAGAGGAATGAGATTACTATATCAACTAGAAGTCCTGAGTTCCGGAATGGTCATCAGACCAAATTGTGGATGGTAATGACGGTGACTGTGATGGTTTAACGATGATGGTAATGGTTGTGACGGCGGAAATAAACTTGGTAAGGTACCTCTTTGTCACATTACGAGTTTTATTGCATTAATTTTGAAGTCACGAAATGTCTGATTTTCAGTTATTCAGATTTCCCTTCATTTTGTGAAAGTTTATTTAGCAACGATGTTTGTTTTTCTAATATTTCAAGAGTAGTGCAACGATTAGTATTCTTGCTTCGTATTGGACGGGATCTCTGACCGCTTGCTGTAGGCTATTCAACTATTATCTTGTTAATTTTCGATTGACCGATAGTTAATTCTATTTAAGTATGTTTCATATCCTAGTTGCATAACGGTACACGTTTCATAATGTAATGAAAAAAAACAACACCATGACATGAATAATAAAATTAGAATTTCAGAATGACTTGAATAATATCACTCTCAGGAGACAATTCGCGAAATTGTTTCAAAATCAAATGCTTTATTTTTTTACGGAGTTATATTCAGATGAACTTTATTTTTAAAATCTGGTACCGGCATATGTATACTACAAAATATTCGTACAGAAAATAATTAAGTTCTAGGAAGTTTCTTAGATCATTAACAATTTTCAAGCCAATGAATGAAATTGTAAATGAAGTTATTCTAACCGAAATATAATAATTAACATCTTTGACGGTATACAGAGACCAATCAATCAATTCTAAAGGTAATTTGCAATTCATTGATTTTCAGATAAGCTGATTAACATGTGTACTTTTATCAAGTTTCTATAATTATCAATTTTAATGATTTAACAATCAAAACTGGCTATACATAAAAGCAAGTTACAGAGTATAACTGGTTTAAATATATTTATATAACATTAAGTGTTTGATATTGTTATGTACCGCCTGATGATGCCCCAAGAGGGCGAAAACTTTCGTATTTGTAATAAATTCATAACAGGTGTTATATAAATATATTTAAAACAGTTATACTATGTAATTTTTTGTATATTTTATTGTTAAGTCATTAAGATTGATAATAGAAACGATATAAGTATACAATTCTAAAGGTGTTAACCATCTTTCAGTTTCCTCAGTTGTACTTTCAAATTCTTTATGCTTAGGGCCTATACCTGCTGTAGTACGTTCTACTGAGCATGTCTTTGGTTATTTCTTTCCCTGTCCATCTCTTCTTTTCTTGTTAAACATTATTTCATATGTTATATTAACTACATTAATATAGTTATGTTATATAATAAAAATGTACGGAAACCAATAGAAGAAACATACAGAGATATTCGAAAGTCGGGAAATATTTGAAAATCCACTGGCTACCTATATTAAGTAAATTTGTAGAAAAATAATAATACAATCTTTTCCTAATAAAATGAGGTTTATCCAGAAATAAACCAATTTTCTGAAGTGCGCCAACTTTTGAGTAGTTCATTTGCTGTCGTGTCGCAACTCAATTAAAACTACATGTTGCATAATATTCTGAAGTTTCTCACTTTTCCTGAACGTCTTGCAAAACTGTTGCAGCATTCACGATATCAGCGAAGCGTCGATCATACACAAATGTGACAGGTCCAGAATTGTAGCTAGTGAAATGAGATTTTTAAGGAAAGGGACCTACAGGAAATCTCCTTTCTCATATTATTTTAAGTAGAGCCTATATGTCCCTAACATAGTTTCATATCAATGTATGAAGCTTTTTAAATACAACATTTTCACTTTTGCCCTCTATGATACAGCCATAGAAATAAAAATATAAAAAATGCAGTATTATAAAGAAAATGATATATCTCCTCTCAAGAGAACCATAGAATCACAAGTCGTGTCTTAAATGAAAACTAAAAGACTGCTAATTAATTTTGTTTGATGAGTTTTAGAAATTTTAATTTTTATATTTTTATTTTTAGTTTGTATTTTTATGAACATAAAGAAAAAATGGACGCCTATTTTTAACTTATGCTTTAATTTGCAACTTGACAATTTCCTCCTACAGAATTATTCATGTATAATGTGAGAATATGCCCTGAAAATTTTATTCAGTTATCTCTATTATTTTCTGAGATATTACATATTAAATGTTCAAAAAATTTAAAATAAACTCCGGATGTTCAAGAGGACTAGATCGCAACGGCTATTTACAAAGGCGTAAATTCAACTATTTTCTTCCTAATTACCTTGAAATTTCGCTCAAATGAAGTCAATACTACGAAGTATTTTTAGGCTAAAAATAAAAAAAAATGTAAATTTTGACACATATTAGGTCATTTCCTGTAGGTCCTTTCCCTTAAGACAACCTGCAAGTTATAAACGTAGAAATATTTTGGGAACTTAATTAAATGTCCTATTTCGAAATATGTTAATTGGTAATAGTGTCCTGCAATGTTCGAATATGAGAGAGGCACCCAACATTACGAAATACGTCTTATTTCATATGAAAAACTAATCGCAAGATCTGTACTAAAATCCTTAAGCGGTTATAACATGAAGGAGTGGGAGTGGAGAACAGCGAATATTTTATAACAAGATGGAACAAACACGACAGACCTCGTTCTGCAGAGCGAACATCGACGAATATACCAGAACTTCGCCATACTCGACAAACTTGAACCGAACATAGCGCCTGTAATGCACGACACTAATTGGTAACCGCCACAAAAGACGTTATTTTCATCAAATAAAACATCCTTTCTGATATGATCCATTATATGTAAACAATCACTGTCCTTAGTCTGCAACTGCTTCGCATTTCCCTATAAAGAAGAAGAAACAAATTGTGACTAGGATGTAGAGGTAACTTATGAGACCATGACACACGGACTGTAGCCTCGGGGTGCAACAGGCTTCGTGTCAAGTGCGAAATTAAACAAAATGAGTTATATTACATCCGCCGTTCAAAAAAAAAATCCAAATATTCATTTAACGCTCCAGTACTTCAAACGTTCTGAGACCCGCTGGCCTAACATTGCAAAACAAACGACGGCGAAACTTTCGCCGCATAAAAATGTCGACACCAAAACCAGAAGGATAGGCCAAACCCTAATAAAAACAAACCCCTTGAAGCAGAGTTTGAGATCTATATCTGCACATAATAATAACAAGCGTGTAATAAATTCTGAAGCGGACAAGTTCGGTGGACATTCAGGAAATAATAGTCGTGAGAGCCACTTTCACATCCCTTAAAAACTGGAGCAGTCGCTGCTTGAGCTGGTACGGTGCTAGGGTGTGTCCTTCTACGGGAGGGGGGAGTCCAGTGCCCCCTGATATTTGTATCATTCTACTGGCTGCAAGTACAGGATTACGTATTATGTACTGTACTTTGGTTTCCGATAGAAGAAACGTAAACAAGTTACAGTGCGTCGAAAATTGTTATAACGTTTTCTTTCACGCTGAATGAATCACCCATTGTTTTCAGCTGTCATTACTCCGCCTTTACAGTTCAGTAAGAGTAGCCAATGCAAATCTGGAGAAAAAAACTTCATTCTTTACGACTTCGGATGGTTAATATTGCTACTCGTACATACAATGAGTGAGTTAATTAATTAGTGACTGAATAAATGAATGGATAATAGGAATTTATAATATAAGAGAGTACAATTAGGTACGCGATTGGAAAGTATAACATAAAATCTCTTTACTCTCCTGTTCTATACAATATTTTATCCATTATCGGTACCTGAATTTTATTGCTGGTATCCTAATTTAATTTTAAATTGTACGCCTTTTCTTTGTAATGTTTTGTTCTTGAAGAAGTTATGAATGAATGAATGACTGAATGAATGCGTGGATTTTATTGTTGCAAATGTGATGATTGTCAAGAAAAAAGCGAGTTAAAAATTGTAATTCACTGCTATAAGTTAACAGCTATTTAGTCTACTAGTTACAAAAGGGAAGCTTTAGTAGCGAGAGGGTCAAGTTAAAACAGGGAATGTTTTAAGACCAGCGAGTTGTAACGTATTGACTACAATGTTTATCTACGTTTCGTCTATCTAAAGCAGAGATGTCGAACAGCGCTCTCAAGCTGTGAACTGAAGAGCCTTCTCTCCTCCCTTACCGTGCAACGGTTGAACACAGGTAGCAGGCAGACAGGACGAATGATCGTAAACAAAAGCGAAACTACTAATGCGGCGGCTGGTACTTGGATAATTTTTATACATCTTACTAATTTTTAGGAGCTCATTTTAGATTTTCACTTGAAAACTTTGATGAAAGAAGAATGTAGGTCTACATGAGGCTGGATGGATGAATGGATGGATGGATAGATGGATAATAATAATAATAATAATAATAATAATAATAATAATAATAATAATAATAATAATAATATCGTTTCATCTACTGGATCATTCATGAATGTTGTTCGTTAGTGGCAGAAATAAATCATCATAACAATGTTGCTAATTCATGTTTAAAATATCCACTTTATGTGTATGTCTTGTAGCAGTGCAAGTTCAAAAACGTAAACTGTTTTGATGTACAAAATTAATTAATCTGCGCCGTATCTTTGCGGTCGGTACTTTCATCAAGAGCTAGTGCATAACAAGTAAAAGTTTTCATTCTTGCTATCAGTTGTCCGTCCAAGTTATCTCCCATTTCTGTCATGCGCTCAGCAACAATATTACGGGACAAACTTAGAGATTTAAAAACATTCTAGACATATCTCTTTTGCCTTTTCACGAGCGGAACCGGATAATTTTTCTGCTCCATAAGTTTCAGCATGCATTGAATAAAATCCATTTTAATATTATTATGGCTTATGTATCAAAGCTTCTTTCTACATATTAAGCAACGCGCCTTTCCGCCCTTTAAGATAAATAAATGTTTATCTATCCATTCACTATTGAAATATCGTTCCATATCCATACCAGCCGCCAGAGTTGATAAACACACTGCGTACAGAACACTGCTACAGTAAGGGTAGACTGACCTCACAGCTCCAGCTCAGGTAGTAAACAGTACCTAATTGTTTCACAGCTTGAGAGCGCTGTTCGACATCCCTGATCTAAAGCCTTGGTTTTTCTGAACCGACGCATGCGAGATGCGAGGCCCGTCTCGCACAAATCCGGACTACACGAGAGATAGTGAGTGGTTTCTATAACTGGAGATGCGAGATCTGCGCAACCCGCAGCCATAGAACCCACTCACTATCTCTCGTGTAGTCCGGATTTGTGCGAAGCGGGCCTCGCACCTCGCATGCGTCGGTTCAGGAAAACCAAGGCTTAACGACATTATTTTAAAAATGTAGAAAAATAAATGTATAATAATTTATGTTTTGAGTTGGTCAAAGCCTACTTGATTGTATACAGAGTCGTTTCGAAGGAACAAGATTGTGTACGTAGAGATCATTTATTTTATTGTGCTATAGAGCATTCTACGTTAAGAAAAAAGCATTGGTTTTATGGGCCTTGCCTAGTACATTGTACAAGCTATGTGGTAGTTAGGCGTTTCCATGACAACTGGTCATTTGATGCCCAACTGGTGGTGGGCAAAATGAACGCAACTCACAAGACAGGATTTAATGGCAACTACTTACTGTGCACTCTACAGTGCAGTGACGGATTTACAGACAGTTGCGCCACTACACTCCTACCTACCATATGTAATTATAATAGTCCATTCATGTAATATTTAATTAATCATTTACAAAGCAATTTCTTCGAAATTGGGATTTATATCTGTGCATGCTATTTTCAGTTGCGCAAGGAGATGAGCATCGCTTAAGCAGGATCTGTGGCTAGACTTTATAAATTTCATTTTAGAAAACAGCTGTTCGCATTGGTAGGTTGATGAATACATACCGTCATTTCCCATACCTATGGTCCTGGAACACAACTATGGTCCACGATAGAACCATTCAAAGATCATTGTAGAAGTAACATAGACCGTTCATAGATAGCTGCAGTGACTTGAATTCAAATTACTGTACAGCAAGAATATAGATAAACGAGGCACTACGTTATGGAGTACAAAATTTCAATAGTTGTATCGTGGACAATAGTTATGTTCCAGGACCATAGTTATGGGAAATGACGGTACTCATTATTTTTTAAGCAAACTGTCTAAGCAGTGGATATGTAGTACTGGACATCTTTTAAAAAATTTTAGCCCCCAGTAGCCATTCTGCTTTCAAGAAGCCATCATTCTGCAAATCCAGTACCTCTAACTGCAATTCTGGGATAACATTTTCAATTTAAACATGAAAAGGAGTGGCAAAAATATTGAAATCTTTCTCCATCCTTTGAAAATCACTGAATCTGTGTTCTTTGAACTGGTATAACAGGTGATCTATTTTAAGAATGTACATATTTAAGTTCGCGTCCTAAATATTTGTAACTAATCCTAAACATGAGAAATGTAAGAACCGCCTTTCTTGTAAGTGTGATATCCTCTCGATTCATATTATTCTGCGGAAGACATTGTGTCACTAATGAAGCTCCGAAGTACAGCAGTCCAGTATAATCCGCCACGTACACGCGCAGTATTTTCATGGAGTGGGGGATGGGGAAGGTAGGGGGTAAGTTTGAGGCTTCGCTGAGGTCTGACGTCACTGCGGCAATGCCGCAGGAATGCCCACCATTGGAATAGCCTCATATGCTCAATGCTTTTTTCTTAACGTGGAATCCTTAAACAAAAACGTATGTTATAAAAGTATGGCATAAAATGCTTCATTACACGTTGCTATGGAATCTTACTATAGAACAATAAAGTCAAAGTTTCACAATGTAAAAGTATTAACTGAAACTCTTCTTTTGCAACATTGGTAGGTAAAAATTTCTAATTCACTGATGTGAAAAAAGCAATTATTTAGGTTGCTAAGAACGATGTAGTAAAGCCAGTTCAAATTCCAGTCAAGAATAAATAAAATAAATAATCATCTATCTTCATGAAGTGGAAGTATCTTATTTCCTCTACAATATTGCAATTCGTAAGCTGCTGGACTCCCTGGTTGAGCCGTGAGCATGAGGCAAGTCTTCCGTTTAAGACAACAATGGGAAATCGTAAAAATGTAAGAATTATTCCTAACTCGAGTGATTAAAATCATGCAAGGCAAGGAGTAAGAGGTTAATGGTCGCTTGTGTCATTCCGATATTTACTTGAACTCTTATTTTTCTAGACATACGTGGGAATCTATGTCTCCAATAATACTATACAGACCTATGATTTTTTTCCAATTGATTTTATAGTGTTTTTATGCGAATCAAATTTTTTAACAAAGCTCACATCAGATTGATACCTTAGTTGAGTGTGTGCTATCAGTATATACTGTATTCAGCAACTGATATGAAAAAATATATATTTCTATCTGTTCAGTTATTTCATGTTTCCTTAAAGCTCTGAGCAGTATGTAATCTTCATTCTACGAAACTTATAAAATGTGTTCAGTACTGAATTTTTTTTTTAAATATGGTCTTTATTATTATCGTTACCATGCACGGAAATCTTCCAACTTTATCTTCAAAATCTTTAGATCCAAGTATGCAAGTGCTACAGTCTGAACTACAAAATATGATGATACATAACTCTCCATTTTCTTGTCGGGAATCAAAACTGGTTCCGATTAAGTTGTAGCTAGAAACACTAGAGCTTGCGAACTAAATACATATTAATGAGTGGATGGCCGAACGTGTGAATGAATCAACAAAAGCGATCGGTAATATTAAACTATTGTTACTTTTCATTTTAAATGCTTATCATATTTAATACAATCTGTTATAGATTCACTTCTTTATTATTATCTTACGAGCGAAATGGTTAATACATCAAACAACCAATTGAATAAAAACTTAATGCACGAATCAATGACCCAATCACTCGAAGAGTGGATAAGAAAATCACTTACAAATCATTAACTGAAGTAATCGGTAACTCAATGAAACCGTGAAGAATGAATCAATCAGGAGTGAATCAGGTAAGGAACTAATAAGTACCTTTACAAGTCAGTAAGTTAACAGAGTCAGTCACTCGAAGAGTGGGTAAAAAAGTCAATCGATAAATGAATGAGTGAAGCAAACGAAACTGTGAAGAAATAAACCAACGAATGAGTCATAAGTAAGCAATTTATTAAAAACTTGATTACTCTACAGATTACCGTATTTAAAAGTGGATTGATGGATGGATGGATGGAGGGAGGGAGGGATGGATGGATATGTTTGCATTATGCATATTTTAATAAATTAATTATTTGTTAGAATTTATATGTCTTCCTAGTAAATATACTCTGCTCCCTGCAGTTGTGTTAGGGATGGCTCTATTTTTTAATAAATGGCAAGAAAATGGAAGTTCTGAGATTCAAATTCAAATTTATTCAAATTTATTTACAATTTACATTTGAAATGAATACATATGAATAGATACCCGAAATGAGCATATGCTCGTGCTCGGGTACAGTCCACTAGTCTACATAGATTTTACAGAGATCAAATAATAATGTTGATAGAAATAATAGTAACAATAATAATAATAATAATAATAATAATAATAATAATAATAATAATAATAATAATAGAATAATCGTGACAGAAATTATACAAAAATTGTAATACAATATAATTCATTAATAATAATAATAATATTAATAATAATAATAATAATAATAATAATAATAATAATAATAATAGTGATAAAACAAAAATATTTACAATAATAAAATAAATACTAAGACGGTTAAAAAATTAAATATAAAACCACTAGCGAGAGTTAACACAACTTAAATAAGCATATAACAACCGGAAAAAATGACGAACTCGAAAATCAACAGAAAAGTTCGTTGTATCGCAGACGACAGCAACCGCCGTATTGACATTGTGTTGTGCATTAATGGTAGTAGGGGGGAGCCGAAAGTCTACGTAACTGCCGTTCTCTTCGAATCTTCTTGTACAATCATGGGAAGTTAATGCTGCAAAAACAAAATGTCTACGAGTCAGACTGTTCATTATTACAAGGATAAATACAAATAATACTGAAATATATTAATCTAGTTTCAGTTATAGATCTCCCCTTTTGTGCAAGAGGTATAATATCAAAATATTTTATGAATGGCGGGGAAAATATAAATTTCAAGAACTCACTAGTGACAAGAGATAGTGACAAGTACAATCAAGTGTATCTGTGGCGATGCTAAGAAATCATTTATTGGAGATATGCACTGTTATTAATTAAGAAAATGATCTATTTATATTTATTACAATGTTTTATCTCATAGGTTACATGCATCAGATAAATACAATAAAAATTAGTACCATATAATGCTAGTAATACTTAAAAAAATAATAAAATTTATCAAATATCATACAAACATTTTCACTTTATTTTTAAACTTAAGAATGTGTTCACTAAAGAACTTAGTGTAACATGTATGCAAGTGCACATACCCCTAGTTGTAATTACATCAAATTTAAGATATTTAGAGCCTCGATATGAACATAAAACTCCAGAATTAGGTGGAAAATACTTAATACAATTGCTATACGTCATTATTTCATTTTTCATAAAATTTGTAGTTGCCTCCTCTGTACTCAGTAGAGCAGTAATGTTCGAGTCTCTATTTTTTTACCGGAAGAGATACGCCTTTGTATCTCATCTCAATCGCTACAATATATACTACACACACCACTCAATGGAATATTTATTCAATTGATAGTACTATGTAATATAATTCTCATGATTCATAGAAGACATATTTAAAACATCGTGAAAAATTATATTAACATTGCTAAGAAAATTATGATCCCAGGATTCTCTTTGTGAAATAGGGCTCCGAAAAGCTCTAAGATTAATAATAATAATAATAATAATAATAATAATAATAATAATAATAATAATAATACCGACAATAATAATGATAACGATGGTGATAACTAGAGACACGATTTTAAAGGGGCTCTCTTTTCTTTTTTTTTTATTTCAACATGAAACATGAAACATTTAATTATGATGTTCAAAACTATCTTCCACCGACCAAATTATGTGGTTTAGACTTCTCTTTTTTTCACCCTTTTTTAGTCCATATTCCCTTTTTTCTCTTTTTAAAAACATATCTTATTTTGGTCCTTTTTGACAGAATATCGCAAACATTTAGGTAATTTTCCTATATTTTTCCGATAGGCCTATAACTTCCTGCGCAAGCGAAAATAAATATCGTTCTTCTTCTGATTCCAGACATTGGAAAACTAATAAAGTGTGCTGATTTATAGTTCAGGATAAAAAGAAATTTTTCACCTCTGGTTTCAATTGATGTATAGCGGTCATTTTCTGTTTATGAAGACATTCTGCATTAAAAGAGGCAGAATCATATTGAAACATATTGAATGTGATCAAGTACAACATTTTCCTTATGTTGTGAAGCGATAAATATAAGCTTGTATATGCTATGTGTATCCATGAATGTGCTGAAGTGTGTTTTCAATTAAAATAGCACCCTTTTGAGGGAGTAATATAGTTCTTTCTGAAGTCATTTTTGACTATATCAAATACAACAGAGATAAATTTAAGACTGTGTGTGCCATGTATTTCCATGAATGTGCTGAAGTGTGTTTTGGGTAGTAATATAGTCCTTTTTCAAGTCCTCCTTTTTTAACTATAACTTTTCCTTTTTTGTCCTTTTTTGATGAAAAAATGTTCCCTTTTAAAATCTGGTCTCTAGAACATATTATAATAATAGTAATAATAATAATCAGGGAACGGATTTATATGGACTAAAAATATATGAAATATGTAAATATATATGTAGTTATTTTTACCAAAATATGGAATTAAATATGGATTTTTACCAAAATATGGAATTAAATATGGACTTAAAATTATAAAAAAATGACTATGTACGTTAAATATTGGTACATTTTAATCAAACTAAACAAAAAATATAATGGACGTACCTTATCTTCCAATGTAGTTTCAACAAAACACAATTTTTATTGTCTGTTACCATAACAATAGGTTACAAACATTTCTTTCAAGTGCTGAAAAGTGAATCTTCTTCTATTGTCTCTGAGGATAGATTTATACTGACTAAAAGAGCGTTCGACGTCACAAGAAGTAACTGGTACATAATTCAATTTCACAATGTCTGCTGGGGATAAGTCCAAGTTAATCTTCACTGTTGATTCACCACTCATCACAGCAACAACCTTTTGTAGTTCTTCATATCCAGGGTTTTTTGAAAGTACAGTGTCCACCTTAGCTCTTACTGCATCTGCAACTTTACCTCTACCACGATTCAGTTGTTCCACAGTACTATTTATAATTTCAAAACTTTCAGATAGTGAAAGGTGCCTATTTTGGAGACTTTTGAGCGTTTTTATGATGCATGAAAATGTATGCTGAATGTGAGCTAAGTCATTCTTCACACTTATGTCACAGGTAACTGTTTTCGCAGTATCAATTGAGACTGCATCTTCAGAGTCCAATGCAAGGAGAACATTGTTAATAGAGTCTATATGTTCGGCATAATATTCAACTGCTTCTAGCCATGTACCCCATCTAGTTAAAATTGGCTTTGGTGGCAATGGAATTTCAGGGTACATTTCTTTCAACACGTTAACTCTACTGGGAGCTTTGAGAAATACTTTTTTCACTGATGAAATCAACAAATCTACTTTAGGGAAATTGTCTCTGACCACTTCTGCCACACGATGAAATGCATGCGCCACACAAGTAAAATGAGTCAATTTAGGATATACAACAGATAATGCTTGTCCAGCTTTGACCATATAAGGGGCAGCATCGCTAATAAAGAATAACATATTATCGTACATAATACCCTTTGGCCACAGGATACCCATAGCTTCGTTGAACAGTTTAACTATAGTTTTGTTATTGCACTTTTCTAGAACATCACAATGTAAAAGAATTCGTTCAGAATATTGTTCACTTAACAAACCGATAACTACATTACCAACAAGTCTACCTTCTTTGTCGGGAGTCTCATCAATGGAAACCCAAATTGAACTATCTTTAATTTCATCTCTTATCTTCTGTATTGTCTCATCGTAGATGGATGGAGCATACGTCTTCCTAAGTGTTGACTCATCCGGGATTGTATGTTGAGTATATTTTTCAAGGAATTCCCTGAAGACCTTATTCTTTAGTTTGTAGAGAGGAATATCAGCAGAGATGAGAGAACGGCACAGGTCGATGTTAAACTCAGATCTTACATTCGATGTTGTTGGTTGTGTTAAAAACAATTGTCTCTGCTTGGAATTTAGTTGTTTGTTGGCCTGATGTTTACTAGTTGTAATGTGTTGTTGCACCAGGAACTTTTGTGTAGATGATACTGCACACTGACACAAATTACAAAATAATATTTTATTGTCAGTTGATAAACCATCTTCTTTAAATTCTGAAATGTAACTTGTTAGTTTTGATTTTAAATTGACTGAATGACGTACTTTTGGCATATTTACCGTCTTTATAGTATGATTTACAAAACTGAACCTATGTGTACTCTGACTGGCATTTAACTGTTGAGCTGCACAACTGAAGTCTGTTAAAAATTTTAAATTAAATTAATACAGTTTTGTAACTTACTTTCCCATTGTTGATAGGACTGCTAATTTTCAAATAACTCTGATGTTAAAGGGATTACTGAACATGTGTTTAAATCTCTATTGTTGAAATGTATTTTTAAAAGTTAATGGAATTTTGTTTTGTTTTATTGTTAAACCTAATATAATATGGACTGTTTTATATGAAATATGGAAAATATATGGAAATTAACGAAAATATGTACTAAACTCTAAAATATGGAAAAATATGGAAAATAAAAGTAGGATTTTTCAACCCTACACATTGTGAAACATAAAGATAATGCAAAATATAAATTATATTAGCTTTATAAGTAAATATGTATTTACATATAAATCCTTTCCCTGATAATAATAATAATAATAATAATAATAATAGAGTTGTGGAATTTAAACGATTAATCGATCAATTTCTGTTGTAAGATTAATCGATCAAAATACTTAATCGAATAATCGAGTCGATTAAAATTAATCGGTTGTAGTTGATATTAATTATTACTTTGTTAATACAAACTCATACTAAAAGTTCAATATTTCTCTCTCGAAAATTGCTTACTTAAAAGCACAATAGTACTGTTATTTTTCTAACTGTAAACCAGGTAGCGTAGGAAAAATCTTTGCATAAACACTTTAGAAAGAGATAGAGATATGATAGTGACCTAGTCTACCTCTATTAAAAGTTGAAACACAATGCGAATAAGTTTTATGATTTTCCAAGAAAACTTCCACCTTGTTGTCAGCTCATTTTTCTAGCATATGAAATACATACTTTGTTGGGATTCGTCCCTCTCATCCCTTATAAAATAGCCATGTCTACACTGTGTGCAAGTGAGAGCGTAACTAGCTTCTTCTCTTTCTAAAATCTGGTAATTCGATTACAATAGGGGCCAGTCTTCTTTTTCGACAGCTGTACTTTTCCAGAAGTTGCAGTTTCTGTACTGAGTTTGTATATGAAGGTTGTATGTTTAGTTTGACAAAGAAAAAAAAATCAGTTTTCTGTGGTTTGTGAAAAGTGTAGACTCCATTATGTCATATGAGAATTTGAGAGGTAAACTCGATGAAACGTTTGGATTTAAATTGAACGATCCTGGAGGAGTACTTGACAGAAAAAAATAGTGTTTAGTGATGCAGTAAACATTGTTACTAAACGTAGAGCGAAACTTAATTCGGAGTATGTGAATGCACTCGCATGTTTTTAAATCAAGGATGAAGCAGTATTAACTAGGTGAGTCTTCATAATCTAGAATTGAACAATTTCATTAGTTTTAGTAAGGGCAGGGATAAGCGTGGCAGGAGGGGTAGGTGGGCGGGAGGTGTTTCCATTTCAATTAAGAAAGGCATGGAAGATAATATTAAGAATTTGAGCACGGGTCTGGAAGGGGTTGTCGGAGTATCATTAAGAGTGAGTGAATTAGATTTAGTCATTTTGGGTGTTTATAGGCCGCCTTCCGGTTCGCGGTATGCTAATCCGCACTTCTTTGAGGACCTGGCAGAGATCGTTTCCAGTTTAACAACCAAATTTCCAGGGGCGGAGCTCGTTGTTCTCGGGGACTTCAATTCAAGGACGGGTCGTGAGAACATTTCATTAGTAGGCTGGAATACGGGAGAGGACGACAAAAGGGGGCCAAATAGAAATAGTAAAGATAAGATTCTGAATGGGGAGGGAAGGGATTTATTGGTATTTTGTGAGTCTTCAATCTAGAAATTATGAACGGGAAATATGGGAGGGATCTAGAGGGACAGCTGACTTTCATAGGAGCGAACGGAGGGAGTGTGATAGATTACATACTGTGTAGCATGAATTTAATCTACAGGATTGCCGACTTTTGGGTGGGGGACAGGATTGAATCACAACACTCACCTGTGATTTTGCAGATTCATGCTCAGTCAAATGATACAAATAAGGAAGAGATAAGAGATTGGGCGCATAACCGGGGCAGAACTGTTAACAGATATAAATGGAAGAGCAAGCTACAGGACACATTTCTCACTAACTTAAATCAACAGCTTCAGGGGTGGCGGGGGGAATCGGCGGAGACGCTGATAAATATTTTAAGAACGGCAGCGGGTAGTATGGTGGAACGAAGAAAGAATAAGGGGAGCAAACGGGATGACTGGTATGACGACGAATGTAGGGTGGCTAAGAAGATGGCGGAAGAAGCCCTAAGGGTATTTAGACGGTTGGAGAATGATGAAAGTAGGATAAGGTATGTTCAATTGAGGAGAAATTACAAAGATATCATTCAGCTCAAAAAGACTAACTGGCAACTCAGGGAAGCAGGTGAGCTGAGTAGAGTGGTGGAGAACGGGGATATATCTGAAATGTGGCACACTATTAATTGAATAAGAGGTGGGGATTGCGTAAGGAACGAAATTACACCAGAAGTATGGCGGGAATATTTTAGGGGCGTTTATGGGGAAGGAGAGATGTGGGGGGGGATTAGTGATAGGACCGGAAGAATTATTGGGGTTTCCGGAGGTTCCGGAGCTAGACGCAGAGATTTCACGTGCAGAAATTAGAAAAGCGGTTTCATCTTTGAAGAATAATAAAGCACCAGGCTGGGATGGTCTGCCATCAGAAATATTTAAGGCTGCTCTTGTCAATGATAAATTTGTACAAAGGGTGCAAATTGTGTTTAATGATTTATTTAAGTATGGGAAATACCCGGAAATTTGGGCTACATCCATCATTCATCCAATCTATAAAAGTAAGGGTTCGATTGGATCTCCAGACTCATATAGAGGCGTGGCCTTACTGCCTACTATGGGTAAAATCTATTGTAAAATCTTGTATGAAAGAATGAAGGGGTGGGTGTCTCGGCATGGCAAAATTTCAAAATTTCAGATGGGTTTTATGGAAGGTCGTAGCACAGTCGACAACATATTTATTTTGGATTCACTTAAACAGAAACAAATGTCCAGAAAAGGGGGAAAACTGCACTGTGCTTTCGTGGATTTTCGAAAAGCTTTCGACACTGTGGAGAGAGAAGCGCTTTGGTATAAATTATGGATGAAAGGGATGTCGGGCAAGATAATTAGAGCACTTCAAGGGATCTATAATAAAGTGGAATTTTGTGTTAAGTACGACATGAACAGAGTGTCTGAAAGCTTTTTCAGTCGCAGAGGTGTGAAACAAGGTTGCATACTGTCTCCCTTACTTTTTAACCTGTTTATTGACGATATAACAGAGATTATGTTACGAGAGGACATTGACGCCCCAGTCATAGGGGACGTGAATATTCCAGTATTGTTATATGCGGACGATCTGACATTATGTTCT
The DNA here is from genome assembly GCF_040183065.1 of Periplaneta americana. Classification (NCBI taxonomy): domain Eukaryota; kingdom Metazoa; phylum Arthropoda; class Insecta; order Blattodea; family Blattidae; genus Periplaneta; species Periplaneta americana. The sequence goes on along the minus strand of NC_091125.1, from coordinate 59,305,081 downwards.
AAAAGTGTTAAGGGATTGCAGAAAGGACTTGACAAGCTCCAAATATACTCTAGGGACTGGGGATTGAAAGTAAATACTGAAAAGATGAAGACTATGACCTTTAAGAACGGATGTGTTTACAGTAAAACGGAGACCTGGACATACGAAGGCCAAGCACTGAACAACGTGAAAAGTTTTGTTTACTTAGGGGTAACAATGACGATGAACGGAAAATGGAATAAACATATAGACACTACAAAACACAGGGCACTGATAAAAGCGATGGAAACGCTGAAGATACGTAACAAAATCCCGGAAGTCTCTCTAAATTTGTTAGATAAAGTATATAACGCGGTAGTTAGATCTACAATTACGTATGGGGCAGAAATTTGGGGTTGGGGAAGAACGGAAAATCTTAACCAGGTACAAAGCGACTTTTTAAAACCGATAGCGGAGGTGGGGAGGGGAGCGGATAACAGCGGAATCCTAAGAGAATTCGGACGCCATAGAGACTCAATAGAATGCAAGATAAAAAGTTTTAAAGTACTACTTGAGGATTATGCATGGAGATCAGTCTCTTATTAGAGCGGTCTGTTATAGGGAGCAACTCGAGAGGAGAGACCAAGTAACCTGGGCAGGTAGATTACGCAGAGGGTTGGAGGAAATAGGCATGGGATTTATAATCGGGGAAGATTGCAGGAACAAGCGAAATGTCTGGCGGAAAGTCAAGAAACGCCTGAAGGATAGGAGACAGGCAAATAACAGAAGGAGAATGTAGGGATAAGGTTGCTCTGGAGATCCAATCGATGATCAAAACAAATTGGGGGGCCGAACTATATCTCTATGGAGGTAGCAAAGAAGGTAGACTGGGTTTAATCTGGTTTCGTCTAGGAGCCTGGAGGGCATTTAAAACAGTCAACGAAGAGGGGGCGAGAATATGTCCTCTTTGCGATAAAGGCGAGACATCACACCACATTTTATCGGAGTGTGAAGCCACAGAAGCTCTGAGGAAACGATTCCTGCCAGAGTTCTTCATTACATCTAGCAGGGGACACTTGGCAACATACAATATGTTAAATAACGTTAAATTTTGTGACAGTGTGGGAAAATTTATGGCAAAAGTTCGACAGTTGAGGGTGGCACTGGCCGAGGGGGAGGGAGCCGAGAAAATAAGGGAAAGAGTTATTAATTAGTGTTGGAATGATGAAGTAATTAGTGGATAATGTTATTTTTGTATTTATTGTGTCTTTTTTTATTTGTATTTTATCGCGTGTGTATGTTTTTTTATGTATTACCTTTAAATTTACAGTATTAGTTGGATTATTTCGTGCAGTCTCAATAAGGAATTGAATTGTTTATGTTTCACTGTTTTTTTTCTCTCTCTTTTCATATCTTACATTTATTTTATTTTTATTATTTTTGTGAAGTTTGGTTTGAAGTTAGATTAGTTGTAATTGTGATAATTAATGATAACGGTAGTAATAATAATAACTGTTGTTTTACTATTTTATTATTAGTAGTATTATTTTTGTTTTCTTCGAAGATTCAAACTATGCATAGTTACAGCACGAATGACCGTACGGGCTCGTGCGAAGGATCTTGTGTACATGAGTTTGTATAATTTATCATGCATCAATAAATGCACTTATCTATCTATCTATCTATCTATCTATCTATCTATCTATCTATCTATCTATCTATCTATCTATCTATCTATCTATCTATCTATCTATCTATCTATCTATCTATCTATCTATCTATCTATCTATCTATCTATCTATCTATCTATCTGTGTGTCTATCTGTGTGTCTGTCTGTCTGTCTGTCTGTCTGTCTGTCTGCCTGTCTGCCTGTCTATCTATCTATCTATCTATCTATCTATCTATCTATCTATCTATCTATCTATCTATCTATCTATCTATCTATCTATCTATCTATCTATATCTATATCTATATCTATATCTATATCTATATCTATATCTATATCTATCTATCTATCTATCTATCTATCTATCTATCTATCTATCTATCTATCTATCTATCTATCTATCTATCTATCTATCTATCTATCTATCTATCTACCTACCTACCTACCTACCTACCTACCTACCTACCTACCTACCTACCTACCTACCTACCTATCTATCTATCTATCTATCTATCTATCTATCTATCTATCTATCTATCTATCTATCTATCTATCTATCTATCTATCTATCTATCTATCTATCTATCTATCTATCTATCTATCTATCTATCTTATCTATCTTATCTATTTTATCTATCTATCTATCTATCTATTTTATCTATTTTATCTATTCTATCTATCTATCTAGTTGTTTTGTAATATAACGATACAATACATACCGATATATACAACATGTAATACTTATACTTATCACCGAACACAAGTTAAATCTAACAATAATTGTGTATTACAGTATATTAAAACATTTTTTCAACTCGACCAAAACTCGATTAATCTATCGATTAAATTCAAATAGTTAATCGATTAAACATGTTGATCGATTAACAGCAATAATAATAATAATAATAATAATAATAATAATAATAATAATAATAATAATAATATCGGAATGTTGTCTCGAAATTGAATATTATGTCATTAAAATAGCCTATATTTTTACCTTCCAGAAAAAAGAACATTATTCTATTCTCCCATTCAAAATGTGAAGTAAAAAAATGTAAGAAATAGTCCACGTCCAAATCTGATACCTTGAATAATTGTAGGCCTAATACAATATTTTGCATTAGTTTCAAATTCACTAGTTTTTCAGTAACTACCTCGGAGACTGAATATAAAGTAAAACTTGTATAAGAGTAGCCGTACTTCATACAGAGTAGCTTATATTTTAATACATGGATAACGCTCCAGTTTTAATGCGAAGATTAAAGCTGTAATGTACAATAAAAAGTTTTCGCTCAGATAGCCAATAATCGCTTGTAAAGACCTTCGTGCTCAGCCACACGTTCATGGAGGAGGTGACCATGACATACGCACCATATTCGAGTCTCGACAGTGTAGGAAGTTTTATTAATAAATTTCCTTTAACAAGTTGCTCACCCATAAATGTAGGTTCTGTATGGTAGGTCAAGAAAAACGGCGACAATGACATTCCTTGTGGTAAAAATAATGGAACCATCTCATACAAAACAGTGAAAAGCGACTCTATTGCTTATTTTGTTCGTTTTTATATTGCAATGTTATGTGTACAGAATGTAAGGGGTATAAGTGCCGTCCTTTTCACAGTCGTCGGAGACGGACTACAGAATAAAAAAAATGTCCATACAACATAGGATCAAAATTTGACAGTTTTCCCAGAAAAAATATTTCTTCTCTTATTTTTTTTTCGCTTTATACTGCTTATATCGTTAGTAAAATTACGAAAACAATTACATCAGTAGATATATCTAGCAAAGAGTTAATATTAGTTTAAACAAATATTTGTGTGTTCTATTACGTTTTCGTGAAATTAAATAAAAATGCATGCTTAAATTTGTTAATATTCTGGCGTGAGAGACTTGACAACATGTTCAGAAGGCAGTACTCTGCACAGACCTAAGTACGAGTCAGCTGAGTTCAAGCTCCATAGGTCTACTGCAGAGCTGATGACAGTTCAGTACAGGGTACGCGATAAACAACTTACAATGTCATTTGCAGTTTAGGAATATCACATGTTATTAATTTATGGAGAAAATCGTCGTAATTCATATGAGACAAGAAGGATGTACCGTCAACGTTTTCCTCAAAGAAAGTTACCTAATCAGCGAACTTTTGTAGCAGTTTCTCAACGATTTTTAGAAACTAGGAGTGACTTACCCCATTTCGAAAAACATACAACCAGAAATTTGTTTAAAAATGATACGACTTTACGGAAGCGGAAGAGATTAAAATGTTTCATTACAAAAAATGTTCGTGTGATTTTGTGCAGAAAAACCTTATTGTTTATTTTTTAGACGTACAATAAAAATGCAGCAATGTTGTTACATAAAATGTAAATTTACCATAATGTTCTATTAATGAGATTGAAAGTTTCTATTTGCTGTTTGTTTTATGTAAACAACAGTATTATCATGGCCCGCTCCTGCATTAGAACAGAGCATCTGTACCAGTATGTATGTATGTATGTATGTATGTATGTATGTATGTATGTATGCATGCATGTATATATGTACTCCCATCCAGCAATATTGCAAAACGTCTAATATTGTAAACCTTAATAATTAGGTGACCTTCTTTGAGGAAAACGTTGACGGTACATATTTCTTGCCTCACTTGAATTACGACGACTTTCTCCATAAATTAATAACGTATGATATTTGCTGAACGGCATTCTCAAATATCCTGTACTGAACTGCCATCCGCTCGACAGTATACCTATGGACAGAGCTTTAGCTGACCCGTAGTTACATCTGTGCAGAGTACTGTCTGTTGAAAGTTGCCACGTCTCTCACGCCAGAATATTAACAAATTTAAGCACGCAATTTTATTCAATTTCACGAAAACGTAATAGAATACACAAATATTTATTTAAACTAATATTAACTCGTTGCTAGATATACCTACTGATGTAACTGTTTTCGTAATTTTACTAACGATATAATCAGTATAACGCAAATAAAATAAGAAAATAAATATTTTTTCTGGAAAAACTATCAAGCTTTGACCCTATGTTGTAAGGACATTTTTGATCCTGTAGACCGTCCCCGACGATTGTGAAAAGAACGGCACTTATACTCCTTACATCCTGTATAATAGTAGCACATAATTTCCAACTAAAGAATAAAACATGGAAATACGCTAAACTCGCCCTCTAGTAATCACATTCCCCGAAAGCCTAAATACGCAAGTCCAAGAACATTTGTTTCAAGCGATATTAATTCATCGTATTTTGTAGTCTATTATTGGACAGTAGCTATTTCATGGAACAGAATAATAGCTATTTATTATGTGAAATCATTAATTGTTATTGATTATTTAAAACCATCATTAATATATTCCTGCGAAGAACTTGCAGGCAATTTATTAAGTATTAGTGTACAAGTAATGCCGTTTATGTCATTAAACAAGGCAAATACTATTAATTGTGAGACGTCAGTTATTATAACTAGGAACCTATTGACTTTTTGATCTATTGATCGTTTACAGAGGAGTTTTACATACTTACATAAATAAACTTGCTGATGTACTAACAATATTAAACGTATCTCCAAATAATGTTCCAGTAAACTATGACAGTGGGTACTACATACAAAAATAAGTTACACAAGTGGAAAACCACGAGGTACGAGGTTCACTTTATGCTCTGTTTTACAAAATATACAGGGACATCATTTTATTTTTACTTCAATATTTATTGTACCTGATTTTTTAATGTACTTCACTCCCACCCCTTCTACTAATGAATTTCAACCGTCCTCCACACAGATCCAAGACCGCATATACAGTCATAGTAGTCTTACGGTCATAGTAAACAGTACGTTCCAAAAATATGTTCGCGTTTTCCAGTGACGAAAGAGCTTTCAATATTGAATCGCTTTCGCACAGGTACTGTCGTCCATTTGCCTACGTCGTATCCCGGTTTCCCCCACCAGCTTTTATTCGCCAGCTAGTGGCTGGGCTGTCTTAGATCTTTTCTGAGAACATTAATTTCTGTTAGGAATTGGACGTCTACATAATATTATACGAGTATGAGACGGTTCCTCGTATAGGATAAGGAGGTTTTGATTAGATTAGTATTTCGTGTTAATATTCTCATATGGATAGTAAGTGTGGGACGTGTAAGAAGTTCCAGAATCTGAGACGGAAGTAACAGGTGGGCAGGAAGACCGAAGCCAAGCTAGGCTGACAGGAAACATGTGTCCAGGCGTGGAGTTGACTGATGAGGGAATGTATGGACTTTGCCTGCGGGTGGTCAGTAAGATGACGCCAAGCCAGGTTCCAAAAGAGATGATCTGGTATATATCAGAGAATTGTCAGAACCCCGGAAGTAAGGGGATGTTCTAGTTAACGAACAATTTTTGAAGAACGCGTCTTAAGTGACGTAAGTGTAATCATGGCCAATCAGGATTCTTGATAGAGACACGTGATATATAGATAGGAGGGCGAAATTTTATGTTTGGTGGTTGAAAGTAGAGGATAGATTTGGCAGATAGACAGAAGGCAGATAGACAGTGTTCGGAGAGGTCACACTCCACATATTCTCGGCAAACCTAACTCGGAAGTATAACAATTTACGGACTTAGAATTTTTTAGTGGGTGTAGTAAGAAGTCGGGTGTTGCATTATTATTATAAGTCTGAATTCTTTCCTCTCATCACGTTATCAACTGTCCGTTATATTACTGGTGTTTTATAGTACAAAATATATAATTACTTGAACTCAGAAATTAGTATACCAACTTGCGGGAAGTGAGAGCGAGATATTATACACTTGGACGCGCATTTCTGCTAATCTGAAACGAACACTTAATAATAATAAACGTTTTCATAGTTCTTACCAACAACTTCTGGTGTGCGCCTACATCATTACAACCTACGAGCACGTCTCCCAAACCCCATGTCCCGACCGTTTTGCAGCTGACCTGGGACCTCATCCTCTACCGGGGTAATCTCGAGGAGGCTGGCGCCCAAATTAATCAGTGTACATAGTTAATTATTGACATCGACGTGCCATCCTTGAGATACTTTCCATATAAGACGGAGCTGGCAGCCGAGGGCAAGGAAAGGCGTCGTGGGCAACGACGACGACAACGAAGACGGCCGCTTCATAAATTGGCGCACCAACAACGACCACCGACCGCCTCAAGTACAACTGTTTAAAATAACTTAAATAAAAGGGCCTCATTAAGTAATTAACTGTCACGTGATTTCCTCCCTTTCTACGACCCTACGACATAACCACTTGGACGGACAGTAGATAGTATGTCTGAGTAATTTTATCTTTTCGGATCGGGCAAAAGTGAAGATTGAACTTACAGTACGTAAGGTACTCTTTTATAGAGTAGGTACAGAATTATTTCTACATGAGTTACTAGTACGAAGAACGAAATTGGTAATTGGGAATAGGTACAATAGTCTATAGTGCGATAATATGCACATTAGTACTGAAGCCTGTATCGAAATGAACGGCCGCCATTTTAAAAATTGTGTTTAAATATCCATATTATGATTATTTTTCAACTTAACTTCATTCTTTATACTGTAGGCCTACGCTAATGTACTGTAGACAGTATAATATACACTGCATAATGAATACGTCCACATGTATAGCTCAGTTCGTGAGTAAAAACACTCATTGTTAATACTGTACTGTATTTTGATTAAACAAAAACCTAATGAAAATGATCAAACTCAAAAGCGCAATATTTCCTAGTTTACATAAATGTATGAACTACTTTTCTTCCCTCCTATACCAAGTAAAGTGATTTGTTTGTATGTATATTACGCCAGTATCATCGAACTCTAGTCGTTGAAGGGGGTAGCAAACGGCGTTGATCCAAAGGTATAGGCAAGTTAATATTAAAAATGTTAGTACAAATAAAATGATGTCCCTGTACAACAACATAATTGTTGCGCGTGTACTTTCTCGGACAAATTTTGAAAGTTGGTTCTGAATATGCACATAAATAATTAAAACTTCCAAAATTCTTAAATTCCGAGTTCGAAGCATTTCTGAGTTCAAATAGTTCTAATGGCTCCCAGTCGATAAGTTTATACTCTTAAGTTCAATAAACACAATATCGAATAGTAAATACGGCCTAATGTACAAAATGTCTAATCGCAGAAAATGTCTAAAATTAAGTCTAATGATAACACGTAGATCTAATAGGCAAGAATTTCCGTCTAATGCAAATGTATAAATACAAAAATTTTCTCCATTAAGTTGCTTAAGAAAGAAGATAAAACTGTTGTGGCAGTAAGTTCGTTTCCTTGAAGGTTAAGAGGGCTTCTTTTAGTTTCAAAGTTGTGAATTATATGTATATGGAGTACTGGTAACTTCGAAGAAAGGCAGAATAATTCTAGTTCACAAGTATGAATATCATATTAGGCTTAAAAACAAAAAACGGTAACCGAATTTACTCAAGGTGTTCTCTTCCGAGAGCTTGTAAAGCAACATGCTTGGCGAATTGTAATTTTGAAATACGGTAAGCAAGGGTGAATAGGGTCAAAATTCATATTTACTCTAATAACTCACATAACTTAACATCAAACCTAAAGTGTGATACTTCGTCAGAAATATTGAAGTTTTACCTACACGTTTAAATGTCTATATTAGAATTAACTCTGCAACAATTTAGCATATTTAGAAATTAAACAAAGTACTGCATGATCCTTTCACCCTAAGCAGCCAGGGTGAATAGGGTCATCAAGAAGGGCGAATGGGCACATTCTTACTTTTCATTTTTATTCGTAAACTTGTACAATAAAATACTTGTGAAGATTCAGATCCAGGCAAATTATACAGAGTGAGTCATAAGTATGTTTGGAAAACGCGTGAGCGTGCTCCTGGATCAAAAATAAGAACAATTCCTTGCATGAAAATGTGACGGAAAATGCTTATTTATTGGAGAAGTGGTCATACTTTCTTTTTGTTCTTTTTCCGTTGTGTCACAAGTACATGTTGAGAAACTTGTCATTTAACGTTTACACAAGCGCTCAATGTGTCCCTCTCCATTGTTTCACATGCCTGAGCATGATGTACACACGACTGTCGAGTTCGCTCAAAGACTATGTTGTCACCACTGATCAATTGGCATTCATTTTCAACACGTTGCAATAGCTCCTCTACATTATTCACTGGTGTTGAATAGACGACAGCCTTCAAGTGACCCCAAAGGTAAAAATCAAATGGGGCGAAGTCGGGTGATCTGGGTGGCCAAGGCACTGGACCACCGCGTCCAATCAAAACAAAAAACAATGTACTACTGTCTTGTTACTGTGTTGTTTGTAAACAAACACTGGTACAAAATCAAAACAAAAACAACACAATAATATGATCAGATGCTTATGAAAACGAAAATCACTATTTCCGTCAAATTTTCATATAAGGAATTGTTCTTATTTTTTTTATCCAGGAGCACGCTCAGAAGTTTTCCATACATACTTAAGGCTCACCTTATATATTTAATACTAATTCTTTGTCACAAGCAACAAATGTCCTGTTTTAATTATTCAATGAATATCTTCTACAAATAAATCTCTTCTTACTCTCAGCGCCAACACAATTTTCATAGTATCACTCATTCCACTTTCCCATGCATTTTACACAGTTTCCGAGCTTTAAAGAAACAGGATCACTCTATTTAACATTGCAAAAACCACATGCAGTGTCATATTCATCTCATGATTCATCTCCTGACGATGATGATGATTATGGGCACCTTTTCGAACCACGAACATTCGGTTCAAACCCACAAGCTGAAAGTTTAGGCCTAAGTATTCCCTTTGCAAATTGCTTTTATTGGTCAACTGAGACCACTGTTTATCCTCCCTATTCTTTACCTGTGAGTTGACCTTATTTTCCAGACGTCTTTGTAGGCAGTAATGTGGTACATTGAAGAGCGCCGCAGCGTGACGCTGGCTTCGTACTTCACGATAAGCTTTTATTGCCCTCTACATATACTCCTCCAATCATGAAAACTGCGTCTTCTTTCTATATTTCCCCATTTAGGACAAATATAAACCCTATTTCAATTAAATCAGTTAAAAATATTCTGACCCTTTTCACCCTTAAAATTCACCCAAAGAGCAGTAATATTTTGCATCGTAAGGTTTGCCATACTGATTGGTCTTAGAAGGTCAACATATGGGTAATCTGTCCTTTTAGAGTCCACTTTCAACTTAATTACTAAATCATATAAGTACCTATCATAATAATACTGGTAAAACGCAGATTAAATGAACACTACAATTCAAGAAACTAAATAAAATATTGTTACTTATCGTTACAATAACAATTTTCGACTTCAAACACTGCACCGAAAACAATGCAGTTATATTGCTTTCCCGCCTTTCTGCATTGAAGAAGTTCCCAACTTCAACGCTAGCTAGAGCACAATCCAGTATTCTTTGTTCTTTGGCTTACAGAGCGGTGTTTTCAAAACTGACCCGATTCATCTGATGACCCGTTTCACCCTTGTTTATCCTACGGTAGTTTAATGTCGCGGTTCACACCCAGCAGTCTGCTGTGCTGGCGAACGTAGAAGTGAGCAAAACTTCTCAGGCCTTAGAGCGTGATATTCAATCATTAATAGTGTCCTGCCCAAGGACAGGTCTTTCACTGCAAATCCATCATTCTCCAGTCTTTCCTATTTTCTGTCTTCTTCTTAGTATCCGTATATGATTCATATACCTTAAGGTCGTCTATCATCCGACATCTTCTTCTGTCCTATACTTCTCTTCGTTCACTATTCCTTCCAGTGCATCCTTCAGTGGGTAGTTTCTTTTCAGCCAGTGGCCAGCCAATAACTTTTTCTCCTTCTGAGCACTTTCAGCATTATTCTTTTTCAGCCACTCCTTCTAGCACAGCTTCATTTCCTATTTTATCTCCATTTTAGCTCCAGTAGAAATTTGGAAATCCTTTTTAGACGGTTCATCGAAACTTGTACTTTCATTACCAAATTACTAGATTAAAACATTATCATAAATAGCTTAACCTTACTTAGCCTGCAAGAAATTCATATTTCCTTAAAATAATAATATATATTCCGCAATAAAAATGTAGAACAAATTACCATATTTTTTAACCGCAAAGGATCGAAATGTTATTACATGTTTTTTGTCACACTTTTGAGAATCAAATCTGAAAAAGGAATATAGTAAATTCTTACCATTCTGTATTTAGTTCCTTTGAAAAAATCATAGACTGACTGACGTTGTAGTAAATATTGGGAATAAAAAATGACACAATGTTCCTTGAAATATTGTACAGTACTGCATGTGTTTACATAGACAACGCTCTAATTAATTAATTGCTAAAGTTTTTTTAGTATGCTGCAATTATGAGATTATGGTTGGCACTATATGGATTTGACCATTAGCAGTTAAAATTAGGCTAAATCTTGAATATCTCCGAAACACTTTCATGTGGATTAGTCATGCCTGGTTTGAAACTCTTCAATTAATCTCTTAGAAAAACGAGTTTCACATCACCTCATAGATTAATGTGACTATTTTCGCGATACAAAAAATCATTATGGAAATAGTTTTACAATTCTTGACTAGAGTCACCAATATGTGTTTCTGATTTAATCCTAGATTGCTAAACTTCTTTGGACGAACATTATTACTAAATATTCCTATTATTCGGCTGAGAAGTTTTTGTCATCTAGTCTGCTGCCAAAAAATCTTAAAGTTAGAATTTATAAAACAGTTATTTTACCGGTTGTTCTGTATGGTTGTGAAACTTGAACTTTCGCTTTGAGAGAAGAACAGAGATTAAGGGTGTTTGAGAATAAGATTCTCAGGAAAATATTTGGGGCTAAAAGGGATGAAGTTACAGGAGAATGTAGGAAGGCATACAACACAGAACTGCACGCATTTTATTCTTCACCTGACATAATTAGGAACATTAAATCCAGACGTTTGAGATGGGCAGGGCATATAGCACGTATGGGCGAATCCAGAAATGCATATATAGAGTGTCAGTTGGGAGGCCGGAGGGAAAAAGACCTTTAGGGAGGCCGAGATGTAGATGGAAAGGCAATATTAAAATGGATTTAAGGGAGGTGGGATATGATGAGAGAGAGTGGATTAATCTTGCACAGGATAGGGACCGATGGCAGGCTTATGTAAGGGCGGCAATGAACCTGCGGGTTCCTTAAAAGGCATTTGTAAGTAAGTAAATGGTAAAGTTGAGACACTGCCGTTTTAGTACAGCTTAATTAGTCTAGAATGGCGAAGCTACTAGTCATGCCTTCAGTGGAGTACCAAAACTGTGCTAAATAGTGAATTTTCTGTCGTGCTTGGGAATTGCGATTTAAAAACTCATCTTATGAACGGTGCTTATGGGGAAACTCACTTAAACACCATAAACAATATCGATAACAAGCAATTAACCTTGTACCGATAGGTATACCTCAGAATTTACAACGGAATATGTGAAGAGAATACAATAATTACTACTTAGACATCGTTTGTATCCTTAGGGGTCAGGGGAAATGGATCACCAATCGAACTTCTTAAAATCAGCAAAGTGACAAAAGAAGAATGCGACATTTTGATCCAGAAACGAACCAGTAGCCTTCAGTTTGGAAATACGCGGATTCTTCTCTCTCCGAAAATATTCAGTAACTGCTAAAACCATATTGATTTACTTCCTTGATGCGAAAGTAATTATTACTTAACACTGACAACTCCGCGGAAAAATGCCAGTTTGCAGTATGGCATTACTTTGAAGAAGGCATTGAGAAATAAAAGGATAGACTATATAAATTTTTTTCCGAGGAATGTGGTTCCTGCTTCAAGATATCACAAGGTCATTTAAGGTTGGGAATGCGGTGAGAGCGTCCACCTAAATCAACGAAATACCTGTAGATTAAGAACAGTCACCATATAGTTTAAATCTCGCACCTCGCGACTTTTTGACATTTCAAAGTACGAAAAAAGAGTTGCAAGACAAGATCTGACATAAAACCTGCTGCTTCATTAACCAGTTGAAGCTTTCGAAAAATCGTGTACAGAATTTATCTCAGTAATTGATACGATGCTTTAAGAATTAGAACGGAATTAATTTATTGTGATTTGTTATGTTTATGATATATTCCCGCGGATTTCACCTACAAAAAGAAAAGGTTTGTTTGTGAAGAATCAAGCAAGTTTGCAAACTTTTTAAACATTCCTAGTATTATTACTCGCTCTTCAGTGTTTCATACGCAACCTTCATAACATTTTTCAGTGACAAATTAAAAAAAATGAATTTAAGCTTAGTTATTTTCATGCATGACGTAACGTAGCCCGCCGAAGTGATGTGCAATTTGAAAATGGGTCACAGTCCTGCCATCTCTCCGCAGTATGCGGAACCCGAATCACGCAAGTGAAGTGGGTAGGCATTAGATACACACACGCACACTTTTATGCATGACATTTACAATATATTAATCTATTCACAGAAGTGATCCACTAGTCTTAAATGAAGATATGAAAACCTCTAAGATCGATACGACAGTAGAACAATTAGGTCCTATAAAGTTTGTGCAGCAGTTCTGAAGAATTCACTTAAGGGTTGCAACTGAAAGGTTGAAAGACATATTCCTGAACATGCTTGTTGAATTCAGTGTTAATGAATGGATTAAGCTGAAACTAGTTCAGAACCATGCATTATCAATTCTTAATGGCGGAGATCTGTCACTCTGTATCAATATCTCAGGTAATTTAGCGTCTGAATGAAATGAAGGTGACAGTGCCGGTGAAATGAGTCAGGGGTCCAGCACCGATAGTTACCCGGCATATTCTCATATTGGGTTGAGGGAAAACCCCGGAAAAATCTTCAATCAGATAAATTCCCCCGACCGGGATTTGAACCCGGGCCACCTGATTTCGCGGTTAGACGCGCTAACCATTAAGGCTGGTTCACAATAAACCTGGAACAGAAACGACAACGAGAACGGAAATACATTTATTTCAACAATATTTCCGTTCTCGTTCTCGTTTCCGTTCCTGGTTTATTGTGAACCAGCCTTTACAGATGGGGACAAATTAAGTTATGTAACGTCAATATATGCAGGAATAAATACAAGGTTGATGTTATTATTAATTTCCAATTAAATTGAGATATTTGTACACTCTTAAATCCGTCTAGATGTGATTCACCGTAATTTTAGCGATTTCAATGCAACTCTTGGAAGGAATTTGAGTACGGTATTCAAATATTTACATGGTCATCTCACAAGCAATCGTTCTATGGGGGCAGATAAAAAAGTTTAACATTTTTTCTTCCACCATGTTAATAATGTCAAAAGAAGTGCTTATACAAATTTTGGCCACTAGACCCCAATTACGACGGCCGTAAAAATAAGTTCGCAAGGGGCCGTTAACAGAAAAAAACACAATTTCATTGGACAAATTTATTGAAACAGACACAGCAATTATTGAGCTATTTTTCAAAATATTTTCCACCGAAATTGAGACATTTCTCATTTCATGGGATCGAAAGAGAGAGGTGCAGACGAAGTCAAACGCTGGTTCCGATCTGAGGCGGCTGACTTCTACGATACAAAAATTGATCCCATGGTATGACAAATGTCTCAATTCCTTGGGGGATATGTTGACAAATAGCGCAACAATTGCTGTATCTATTTCAATAAATATGTCCATGCAATTGTGTTTTTTTCCATAAACGGCCCAGGGAAAATCAGTTTCTGGAGGGCCTCGTAATTTCGGTCGAGTGGCCAAAATTTGTATAAGCATTTCTTTTGACATTAGTAACATGGTGGAAGAAAAAAATTTAACTTTTTTATCTGTCCCCATCAGAACGTTTGTTTGTCAGATTTTCCACAGCACAGGTTAGAATTCAGTACTCCTCTTCTTTAAAAACTGTTGTGTGTAAATCACTAACAGCCATTTCTCGTCGATGTCGACAGTCAACTTCACTGTTCGTCAACTTGAACTGTCGGGCTATCGGGGTAATTAAATGTGTCTTACAGCTCTCCTCATGCCAAACAGAATTCTGCCGGACTAGCACAGTTCATCATATCTGGAAGTGTTAGAAAGGAGCTTACAAGTTTTATTACGTGTTTCAACTACTATAATTGCGTCATTAACTAAGCTAATCAAGTTGGTATAGGCTACTGTGTAAGTTGGTTTGCGAGCAACGAACAATTTCTTTCGTGTATTGTGTGAGTGCAGAACGGAGGGAAAGTTACGTGGCAGGTCGATTCGCATAGAAGAGGAGGGGACAGTCCGCCTTTTTATTGGTGGGAGGCGAAACGCTAAGGAGGCCTTATTGCCAAACGAGTTTTTTTTTATTTCCACATAAAGGTGTGGTGCTAGGTTTTGGGTGTGGTACAGCTACACCCCAAATATACCACCTGAATGTGGATCACTTCGCATTCCTCCTACAATGGGCGTCGATATTCATGCTATTGATAAAGCAGTCGATAAGGATTAATCGATTATTGCTTCTAATAATGAGAGAAAGGTAACACACGTAGACTACTTCATGCAATTTCTCCTAGATTGAGATGAAGTGAGAAACTAATATGGACCTCTAAATTATAGACGAAGGATTTTATCGCTATTTATACTGTACTTAAGAAATGTTGTAATAAGAAAGTTCGATAGTTGTCGCCACCACGATCGCCGTCCATCATCATCACATTTATCACCTCAAGGTTAAAATAAACTTATTCGTCCCGTCTTCAAGTGAAACCGGTCATTCTAATGTAATTTGTAGCGTCCCGCTGCCCTTTGTGACTTCAGTTGACATTCCTAAGCTATTCACAAGAATAGAGATATTTGCGTTTGAGATAAATAATATATTTTCTAATTCTTCATATATTCCTAAGTGATACTGATTTGTCAACTTTTAATCCTCGTCTAATATCTTTGTGAAGTTTCGTTTTCAGTACTTCGTAGACATAATACACTATATCTTATGTATCTATAATAAGATTTATTTTAGCTAGCTAGTTAGCTAGTAGGAAAAGTGAGTACAAATTAAAATTATAAAAGAAAAATGTTTCAAGCCTCTACCGTAAGAGGCAGCTCATGTACGGTGTAGTCTTAGCCAATAATATAACATAAAATTTACAAAGACAATTTACTAAATACAGTAATTAACTTAATTCAAACCGATAAATAACACACGAGCAAAAAAAAAAAGAGGAAAGAGATAAAGAGAGAAAAACATATTTAATATAAATTGACAATCCGACAGAAGCCAGTGATATCCAATAAAAACATGAATATAGCCGACAGAAATAAAATATACTTACATTTGTTAATATTATATATCATGAATAATAATTTTATAAATTTCTTTTTTAAAACCTTCAATTTTAAAATATTTCAAAGTGGAAAATGGTTTGTCTTTACACAGACCACACCAAACCATGATGCGATAGGCGCCTTGTTCTTTGTTATCTCTATTCTTGTTGTAAATAGCATTGTTGCTTACCTTGTCTTTTTCGACAACCTGTAAATTTAGGAGGTTGTTTTATAATAAACTATACATTTGCTTACAATTATTTGAAACTTCTTCAATTTCATATTGACAGACCAGATCCATACAGAGGGAGGCGGAACGGGTTCAAATGGAACTAAACGTTGAAGCAAGGTGATGATGAAGAAAAGAGAAGACGAAAAAGAAGAAGAGGAGAAGATGAAAACGACAGTGTTGTTACTTTAAGCGGCATGGCCTTCGAAAATGAAGGTAAAGTAATTATATTTGTAATATAATAGTAGAGTTGTTTCAAATGTCATGAATTTCTAATGCCTGACACAATTACATTTTCATATTGATTTCACTTGTTGCATTCACAACATTCTCATTGCACTTGGGGATTTGTTTTATTCTCTTTATCGTTAGCAAATAAGAGTTATATTTAAAATTTATTTAGATATTTTAAAATTTGTAACTGCTTATGTCTTTCTAATTAGTATTTAAACATTAAATAAAGTTAAGCGATGCTGTCAGATATTAAGTTTTATAAAAAAAATCAGCCAAACGGGAGGCGAAATCTTTGTCACACTGAGAGAAAAGAGAATTAGGAAATTCTATACGCTGCCCACTTATTTGACGGTATGGAAGAAATTAATGACGCTCTATTTCGATGCAATACAGAGTCTGGGGATGAAACAAAAATTCTCTTCAAAATACTTGAAGAATGGACGGTGTCAATGTGCTACAAACGTTCAGCAGAATATTCAGTAACAAGACTTTAGTTATTTTATACAAAATAGATACAAGAAGGAATTTGTTGTACTGTCAGGGTGAGGAGAGACTTAGGGTAAGAACCGACGATTCTATATTTCCTAATTATGATCATATCTGTAACATATAGGTCTAGTTTCAGTATTTACTTACATTTGTGACTTTTCTACATTACGAAATTAAACGAGAAATGACAGTATTATAAATTGTCTATGTATAAAACAATGGAAAAAGTGGATAATGTAAATAAAATGATAGTAGCATTTAGATTAAAACTTTCAGCGATCTCCATCTATATAGATCTACTGTGAAAAGTTCAGTAAGTAAAGACCCGTGTGGTGTGTAAATAGATTGTACAGAAACCTTAACGTGGCAATCAGACTCTCGACAGAGCCAAATTGAAGACTTCGGTTAAGCAGAAAGCTTCCTACCGGTAATATATAACGCAATATCCGTAATTCAATACACAACAAACTCTTCGTGTACATTTTTACTAAATATAAACAGTTACAATATTAATTACTTACCCAAGTGAAAAAAGATGATGCAGAACTTTCTGTCTCATTCAAAACTTCTGTCGTATCTGTTTTAAACAGTGAAACATCAATCGCTGTAGTTCCCGTTCAAAACCGGATATTATTTGCGGATGTTATTTTCAGTTCTTCCAGAATAAATGGATTATTTTTGTACATTATATCTTTTAGAGTTCTTCAGATAAGAAACTCAAAAGGGTTTAAGTCGTGACAAGGAGGAGCCAAATATTCCTACTGATAATTGAATCCTTAAATACTACTCGTATATGAAGTTCTTCTATAGAATAGGGGTTGTGTGTGCTGTTGCAGAATCTTGTTGGAAAGAGAAACAATATATTTGTAATTTTATTAACTCGATAATTTTTGAGGGACAGTAGTTTTTTAACTGATATGAGTAAAATAAGATTTAAGATTTAGACAGTGTTTAATATGGTGACAAATTTTTAGGTTTAGGCACTATTTCCATCATGTAGAAACATCCAATGTTTTGGAAATTCTATATCAGCTCCAACATCATGTAAAGCAATGAATTCGTTACCAAGATTTGTTCGAGGTAAGAATGAAGGAAACCCCTTGACCAACGAATATAATAGATAGGTTCTCCTTTCTTATTCATTCCTGATGGTGGATAAGATTTATAGCACTGAAACTCTGGATGTATCTGCTTTATTACACGGTGCACAATCTCCCAAAAATTTCGTATCGGCTAACATGAGTAGGTTAAAATGAAAATTAGCTTCTCTGAATGTTTGGTGTACAACTACATCTTTCTCCTTAATAGGTATGGGAGGTAACTTAGGAATTGACCGTCACATGAAAATGCAACCCCCTCTCGCCGTTCCCCTTGTTTTCCTTTTATTCCCATTTTTCTCATTTTCTGTCTCTTCTTCACTTTGTCGTTCTCTTGTCATTCTTGTATTCTCCTTTTTCTCGTTACATTCCCCTTATTGTCCTTGTTTTCTCTTTGTTCTTATATTACAGTTCCTCTCCTTATATTCCCCTTCTACCTCTTTTATTCCCCTTGTTTTCCTTGTATTGCTTCTTTTTCTCCTTGCATAACCTTTGTGCTCCTTGTATTCCTCTTATTTCTTACATCCCATTTTTTCTCATTATATTTTTCTTGTCCTCATTGTCTTCCTTTTGTTCTCCTTTCCGCCTTTGTTCTCCTTGCCGCCTTTTATTTTTCTTGCCGTCCCTTGTTTTCCTTGCCGGACCTTGTTCTCCTTGTCGTCTTTTGTTCTCCTGGTCATCCCTGTTCTTCTTGCTGCCCATTGTTTTCCTTGCCGCCCCCAGTTCTTCTTGCCGCCCCCTTTTTTTCATACCGCTCCCTTGTTTTTCTTTAATCTCGATACATAACATAACGAATGAAAAAAAAATCTTTATTTCGTCTTTACTTGCCTGTTTATTTGTTCGCTTGCATCCTTGCTTCATATAATACATAGCTTTATCGCATGTAATAACTATTTATTAATATAAACCATTTTTAACAATCCTATCTTGAACTTTTATTTGTAAGTTTATGTTCGTTCAAGATCGAATGCTGTCTGATATTATAATGTTTTATATAAATCTCAACTGAACAGTTGAGGCATTGAAGTTTACCTTTATTCATAATAAAAAAATAGACTTGTTCCCATGAAATCTACAATTTATTCGCCATATTCCACTGCTTTATACACCCCTGATTAGAACGCTATGTTACAGAGTTCAACCTATGTTTACTGTATGCACACACAGACAGGTAGAATATTTTGTGGAGGGAGAAATGAAGGGGTGGTGTATACTGTCCCCGTGCGGGAACATTGTGCCCATGTCTGATTTATGATTATTAATACGGTGTCGTATCTGGTATAGGATATATACAGCGTTCTTCAAATGTGGCACAAAAATTACAGAGTGTAAGGTCACGTGACCTGGATGACCAATTGCAAAACGCCAGGTCATTGTCTGTAGAACGGCAATACAATGGTAAGGGAGATAATCTCGGACATAATCAATGGTGACATGTGAGTTCTTTGTACTCCATACTCACATTTACATGAAAAGTTGTTTCATCACTACGCAATCTCCAAAATCTATATTCTCTATGTCCTCATGCTTCCTCATCAGAAATCGTTACAGACGATCTTGTTATTTGGTGTCTAGACTTGTATCAACTGCAATTTATATAATATTCTATATAGTTTATAACAGTAAACATTTGAAACTTGATCTACGTATATTTTTGCATTTTTACTACGAAAGTACAGATTAAACTGTGGGATGGCGATGATGATTCAGTAATGAAATGAGGAAGAAACTGAAATTTTCAGAACAAGTTTGTTTCAAGACAGCTTCGTCACTACAAATTTCATATTATCTATTAGAATCCACTTCAGTAACTTAGCTGCAGTTGCTGCCTTTGGGGTCTAAAATAATTTAAGTACTTCATATTTTTTATATCGGAAGAATATGTATGTTTAAACAGGAGTCCGAAGACATTCCAACCTCATAAATGACACCGATAAGGCATCATTCATGAGGCAACTAAGCCAGGAATAATGGGATAGGGTGGCCACTTCCTTTCTTCTTTCATTCCATACATCGCTGATTAGTACCATAGTTCACTAATCAGATATGAAATGTATGCGACAATTGTTCTTCCTTTGACATGTCGTCAATGAGATGTATTGCTGATAATAGATATATCAGCCAGAACCTCAATCAGAGATATGGAAGAATAAAATGGTTCCATTGTGCATAGGCCTACTATGACACTCGTACAAAGTGTTACATCATAATACGCTCTACACTAAAATTGAATTACATTTTCTAATGAGATGATCACTGAAGGGAATTGAGACATTTGATAAGTGACTCTAAATAATCTCTAGTAAATAACAAGGGATATGCATTTGAATATATTTTTAACGAAACGAATATAATTACTTTTAATAGTGTACATTTTCAAAGCTTCAAAATGAATTATATGATATAAAGTAATGAGCCTGTCTAGAGTTTTAACTACCCAGATACAATAGGCCTACTGTGTTTAAGAACATAAAAATGAAGGACGAAATCATCAAAGTATCAATTTATGTCTGGAATAGTTGGAACATACTAAATAGCAAAGAAGTGTTCAAATACAAATATTAAATGTGAATTACAACACTGACTTTTATATTTAAAAACAGAATAATAACATACTTACTTACAAATGGCTTTTAAGGAACCCGAAGGTTCATTGCCGCCCTCACATAAGCCCGCCATCGGTCCCTATCCTGTGCAAGATTAATCCAGTCTCTATCATCATATCCCACCTCCCTCAAATCCATTTTAATATTATCCTCCCATCTACGTCTCGGCCTCTCCAAAGGTCTTTTTCCCTCCGGTCTCCCAACTAACACTCTATATGCATTTCTGGATTCGCCCATACGTGCTACATGCCCTGCCCATCTCAAACGTCTGGATTTAATGTTCCTAATTATGTCAGGTGAAGAATACAATGCGTGCAGTTCTGCGTTGTGTAACTTTCTCCATTCTCCTGTAACTTCATCCCGCTTAGCCCCAAATATTTTCCTAAGCACCTTATTCTCAAACACCCTTAACCTATGTTCCTCTCTCAGAGTGAGAGTCCAAGTTTCACAACCATATAGAACAACCGGTAATATAACTGTTTTATAAATTCTAACTTTCAGATGTTTTGACAGCAGACTAGATGATAAAAGCTTCTCAACCGAATAATAACACGCATTTCCCATATTTATTCTGCATTTAATTTCCTCCCGAGTGTCATTTATATTTGTTACTGTTGCTCCAAGATATTTGAATTTTTCCACCCCTTCGAAGGATAACTCTCCAATTTTTATATTTCCATTTCGTACAAAATTCTGGTCACGAGACATAATCATATACTTTGTCTTTTCGGGATTTACTTCCAAACCGATCGCTTTACTTGCTTCAAGTAAAATTTCCGTGTTATCCCTAATCGTTTGTGGATTTTCTCCTAACATATTCACGTCATCCGCATAGACAAGAAGCTGATGTAACCCATTCAATTCCAAACCCTGCCTGTTATCCTGAACTTTCCTAATGGCATATTCTAAAGCGAAGTTAAAAAGTAAAAGTGATAGTGCATCTCCCTCCTTTAGCCCGCAGTGAATTGGAAAAGCATCAGATAGAAACTGACCTATACGGACTCTGCTGTATGTTTCACTGAGACACATTTTAATTAATCGAACTAGAATAATAACATAAAAACATAAATTATGAAGGTCTTGGTAAGACTCGAGATGAAAAATAAGCGAAGACATCAAGAAAGAATGAGGAGTGGAGGACTTTAATACCGGAAAACTGAGACGAGTAGAGATAAGTCGCATTACAGACTTATTACAATGACTATTCAATTTATAGAATGAATTTGCGATACCGACCAATAACATTTCAGAACAGCCCTAAAATCAACCAATCACAGTTGTGTTTCTTGATAAGACGCAGATAAGGTGCCTCGTACAATACTTCAGTGTCAATCACAGAAAATCAAGAAATGACTATAAAATTTAACTTTGAAAATTGCGTTTTCAAAAACTGTAACTTCAAGTAATAAATAAATGTCAGTAAAAACCTTTCGTGTTTTTATTCTGTTAATGTAACACTTCAGCTTATCTAACTTTTGAGGTTAAGTATTGTTTCCTATTTCCGCTCTGAGTAGTTTGCAAAAGTATTCAGGTCGTGTCTCAAAGCTTAAAGTCCATACTACTGTATTCACTAGTGACTAGCAACTAGGTAACTTGTAAACGACACACTAGGAAGCTTTGGACATGTATTCTTGAATCACGGCCTACTCCATAGACTATTGTTATAAAACCATGACATCAAGGTGTAGCCAGCATATAGGGAATTACAAGTATGAACACTTCGCGTCGGTACCTTTGATGTAACAATACTGATTTCAATGACCTTCCAACCAGTTTGAGCGTGAGATTCTGCTTTTTCCCTAGAGTTGACGCTGACATCACACCAGCTAGCAGTCGACACAGCGGAATATAACAGACATACAATTAATACTTCTAGGTACATTATGTACTCAAATAAAATAACTTGGACCGATGAAATAATAAATCCATCATTATCTGTAATGTATAGACTCTAGAGTTCCTTTATAATATGATAAAACACTGCAAATACCATATGTATGCTGACGACTTGCAAATTTATTTGCATTTCCACCCTGACGAGACTAGTGACGCAGTAAACAAAATAAACGAAGACTTGAATTCGATTTCACTGTGGGCACACAAATTTGGATTAAGGTTAAATCCAGAGAAATCGCAAGCAATCGTAATGGGGCATAATCGTCTACGAAGCACTCTTGATAGCAGTACTATACCACATATAATATTGAATGGGATTATTGTTAAATACAGTGAAACCGTTAAAAATCTTGGCATTTTTATGGATAGCGATCTAAATTGGAATACTCAAGTAACACACATTTGCAAAAAAATATTTTCTCAACTTCACTCCTTGTTTCATATGAAAGAATTTCTACCACTTAGTCTAAAAAAGAATCTTATTCAGACGCTTGTAATGCCCCATTTTGATTATTGCGATTCCTTGCTAACTAATGTAAGTTCACGCTTAGCTGAGAGACTACAACGTGTTCATAATGTGTGCATACGATTCATCTGCAATACTCGTAAATTTGACCATATAACACCTTCCCTCCAGTTACTTTCATGGGTGCGTCTGAAGGAACGAAGAACAATACATTCACTGTCTCTTCTGTTTAGAATCATGCATACTTCTACTCCGAAATATCTGTTATCGCGCTTTCAATTTCTTACAACTCTTCGAAACCGACATCAAGCACTTCTTTCTATCCCTCATCATAGAACGTCTTTATACTCATCTTCCTATACTGTAGAAATACCTCGCCTCTGGAATTCGTTACCTAATGATGTCAGGGACTGCCGGACTTTATCACAATTCAAAATTAAATTGGAAAATTTTGTCTTAGTTAATGTTTTTTAGGTATTGCTAGAAGTATTGATTTGTGTTTTTTTTTCTTTTTAACCTAGATTAAAATTGCAAGTTTCTTGTTTATGTTAGTTAATTAGTTAGGATGGAATTAATTATGATACTTAATCACTCATTTAAAGTTTGTGTGACTGCAACCTGTATATTTTTGTGTGGCTTTACTTTGTTTATAGTGTTTTTTTCTCTCTCTTTATTTCTTGAGCAGCTTTACTTTGTATATTATAGTGTATTTATTTCTGTTTATTTATATTATTGTATTTGTATTCCTGGTGTTGTGGAAGAGAAGGCCTGATGGCCTTAACTACACCAGAATAAATAAATAAATAAATAAATAAATAAATAAATAAATATAATGAGTGTTGAGGTGTTGACCCCATCAATAAAAAATATGTAATGATTTGATAGCGCTGAAAATGGAAAAACAAAACTCCTATGAGAAGTAAAACCATATGCATGTATATTGTACACAAATATTAAACGAATGTGATAGATAATTTTATAATGTATTATATTATTTTATAATATAATTTATTATAATATAAAACAAAAAAAATATTATTACAATTAGTTTATCACTGAGGAATAATGAGAAGCTATTAACTTGAATTTATTTGAAGCAAAGAGTTGCTGGATTATGCAATAAGGTAGGCGATGTTTGGATCCTGTGTCTCAACTCTATTTTCAATTATTATCTTAGCTCGATTACACTAACCTCTAGAGCTTGGAAGTGGAACTAAACGCCGGCGCATAGAGAAACAAAACAGGAAAATTCGCTCAGTGTCCATTTTATATTAATCCCTATTCGCTGGTGTAGCACTGAATTAAGAAGGCAGTGTTCAAATGTAGTTTCATTACGAGTTAAATGACTTGCACCCCAAACAGTGACTATTGAACATTGGACCCTTCAGTGTTAACCCAGACAGCATCCCAAACTATTACATTACAAAACTGACCATCATTCCCGGAGTGGCTAACCGGGAACTGCTTGACAAGCCACCCTGCATAGTCAGGAGGCCCTTGCCCTTCACGGGATTTCGTGGCTAATTCTTAATTCTTATGTGCAAAAGATAAGGGCCAAATACAGTATATTATAATAATATTTAAAACATTGTAAAGAAGGTACTTACAATGCCAATGTTCAAAGTTAACGTGTTATTATACATTATTATATTTACATTATTTCACTCCCAAAACATCTTCATATTTCATAACCCAATTGCTGATGACTGAAATACCCATGTTTATCAGTGAACAAGTTATCAATTAAGGAAGCATTTTCGTTTACTAGCTACTACGGACTTGATTGCTATGCACTATGTAGCTTTGGATCATGATCTCTGATGTCACATTCTATTTTTAGACAATTATCTAGTTCACTTCAACTGAAAATGTACCTTTGAGACACTGACTCAGTATGCCGCGATGGATAGCAGCTTGTTTTTCAACTTCATTACGAGGAAACATAATAATGTCATATTGCTGTGTTTTATAATAATTATTAAAATTTACGTAAGTAATTCTGTTTTGCAAGTTATTTAATTTTATTCGTTGAATAATCCTATTAAATTGCATTCGTGGTTTCATCTTATTGGCATAGTCTCACTCCCCCCTTCTAGCTCGTGAAATTATCAATAAGATGGAACAGCACTCGTGCAATTACTGCAAATAATGATTAACGGTCTTACTAATAAACCGTGTATAGTTTTTATACGAGTCTTATGCAGCGTTGAGACAGAAAATGTTACTAATAAACCATGCATAAGCGATGGATGTATAAACAGTCTGTAACTTTACAAGGGAATTGCTTTGCAGTAGTTATATACATGAAACCCCTTGTTTAGGCCGTGTCTCAAAGCTACAATTTCAGCTGAAGTGAACTTGATTGTTGACTAAATAGCCGGATGTGACGTCAGAAGTTATGATCCAAAGCTAAATAGTGCATAGCAATCAAGTCCGTAGTAGCTAGTAAACGAAAATGCTTGCTCGATTGTTGACTTGTTCACTAAACAAACATGGATACCTCATCAGCAGTTGGGGTTATGAAATTTGAAAATGCTTTGGAAGTGAAATAATGTAAATTTAATGTAGAATAACACGTTAACTTTGAACACTGACATTGTTAGTACCTTCTGTACAATGTTTTAAACATTATTGTAATATATTAAGCCCTCATCTTTTCCACATAATTCGTAATGAAACTGCATTAGGACACTGCCTTCTTAGTTCAGTGCTGCACCGTGACGTCATGGTTTTTAGAGAAATAGTCTATGAAGAAGGCCATGTTTCAA
Source organism: Periplaneta americana (assembly GCF_040183065.1). NCBI lineage: Eukaryota > Metazoa > Arthropoda > Insecta > Blattodea > Blattidae > Periplaneta > Periplaneta americana. The sequence goes on along the minus strand of NC_091125.1, from coordinate 59,279,371 downwards.
GCATACATTTCCAAAGCTCCCTAGTGTGTAGTCTACAAGACACCTAGTTGCTAGTCATTAGTGTGTAGTATGGACTTGAGCTTTGAGACACGGCCTTAATAAGCGTTGTATATAGAGAAAAAATGGCCGCCCCTCTAACAGCTGTTCCTATCGACTGTCATTTTATGATGATGGATGTCTTGTAACCACTGAAGAACCACAGAATAACACACCAAAGAGCACAGAATAAGTAGAATAATATTGCTTTAGCTTGTACTCTTTGACCAAAATATAGTGTTGTAAACGATCAGAGCCAGTTGTACTATCGATACTCTAACCAAAGAGTTTGTAATAAGTATTACAAACTCTTTGACTCTAACACAGCACACTAGAGCGCTCTACCGGATGCAATAGAGAACCTCAGATATTCTATTACCTTTCGTAACGAAGTAATGACGAAACTATGACGTACCTGTGTTAACAGTTAAACTATTATACACGACGTATGTAGTGATTATCAGTAAGGAATTTACACACGACTATAAACGAGCTACTCTTTGCATAAGTATAAGACAGTTAAATGTACTACATTTAGAAAAATAAAATTTGAAAGACCGAGGGTAAGATGGAAATACCAGTGTTAATTACATAATAAAGAACAGAAGGGACGAAGTCATCGGCGTAGTTTAGTCGGCAGGAGCGTTTCCCTGCTGATCCGAGCTACACTCATGTATAGGTTCGATTCTCGCTTAGGCTGATTAACTGGTTTAATTTTTTCTGAGGTTTTTTTCTAACAGTACGGCGAATGTTAGATACCTAATCTATGGAGAATCCTTGGCCTTCTCTTACTATTACCAATTTCATCGACGATAAATATTCTAGAACACAGTTGAATAACCAATTGAAAAACAAAAACCTGACTAGATGACTGTGCAGTGATGTCTCTCCACGAATGCCCGTCATGGTGAAAAAACTACAGTTCTGCATACGGATGTGTCAACACAATGAGGGACCCTTCTTTGCCAGCTTTCGCTTGCATTCGTCTCTGTTCCAACCAGTTTCGAAGTGCATACGAATTTCTCCTGTACATAACTAGGTAACCTCAAGGACCGCGCCACGAGTGACGGTGAAGTGAATCTGAGATCGAATACCGGACGAGTCAAGTTCCATTCGCTGGACCATTATTCGTGACCTTGAGAAACTTTCGCTTGCGAGACGGACAGCATCTTTTTAACTGTGTCATCTCACCATTCCAAACAAGTCGTTTGCTTGTTCTGCAACCTGTTGCGGCTTTCCTGTGGATTTCCTGTTACACAGATCACCATGTTTGCAAATTCGAATATATGTTCGCTTTTTGCTATTCGATAGATTCGCTAAAATAAGAAATAAACTTATAGGCTAACATTTAATCGCTTGGGTGAGATTTTTAAGAAGTAGATAGGCTAAAGATGTTAATAATGAAATTAATAACAGTACCGGTAATACTAATAACAGATGTAATTTACTTAATAATTTCAGAATGAAGAAACATATGATGATGACAGTGGTGGTAGATTAATATTATTAATAATTATTAATGACGAAGAGAATTCTGTAGGATAAAAATTAATATCATGTAGATTATTATTAGTGTTATCAGTACCAAATCATATTGATATAGTAACAAAGATAACTGAGGGAAATTACATAATAATAATAATAATAATAATAATAATAATAATAATAATAGTTTTATTTTCCCTGGCAGAGTTAAGGCCATCAGGCCTTCTCTTCCACTCAACCAGGATCAAATCACATACAGAAAAATACATACCGGTATACAAATATCAACTTAAAAATAATAATAAACACAATAAAGTAAAAAAGAGAGATTGAATACATATACACAATCAGTATTAACTTTAAAATAATAATAATAACAATAATAATAATAATAATATATAATAAAAAAGAGACTGAATACATAATCGCAAAAAGGAAAATACATTCTAGTACACAAGTATTAACTTAAAAAAATTAATAGATACGAATTAGGCCTAATCTCACAACTAAAGAAATAGTACAATTAGTATGATCAGCACAGTTACATTGTGACAATGACAATTACCTAGATATTAGTGTTATTGGAAAAATAAAGTAATGACTGTGTAAAATAATAATAATAATGATAGATAGATAGATAGATAGATAGATAGATAGATAGATAGATAGATAGATAGATAGATAGATAGACAGACAGACAGACAGACAGACAGACAGACAGACAGACAGACAGACAGACAGACAGACAGACAGACAGACAGACAGATAGATAGAAATTATACCTAAAAATTAATTCTATGCATTTAAAATATTTCTAAACAACCTAATTTTAAACAACTGAGGACTAAGATTACCCCTAATTTCCAGCGGCAGCGAATTCAATGAGCGGGTCATGGCTATTGAGAAAGAACTTGAGTACAGAGATGTCTGATGACATACTTAGGGACGAAATAAACTCTTCTTCTACTACTCATTGTATAGGCCTACGACCTGTTCTTTCCAGAGATTAGGAGTCTTTCCATCTTTCTTTGGTCTTCTAGACGACCTCCTTCCATCTGCTGGTAGATTATACCTCGCTATGCGTACAGTTCTGTTTGGTGTCATGCGAGATACGTGATGATTCCATTCCTTTCTTCCTCTATTTACCCAATCACCTATTGCTTGGATGTTTAGCTGCATTCTAATTTCCTCACTTCTTACTTTATCTCTTCTTGTTTTCTGCATAATTTTCCTTAATACACTCACTTCGTTTGTTTCCAGAATCCTTTTAGTGTCTGAAGTATCCGCTCGTACTTCACAGGCATAGGTTGATATTGGACGAATTACAGCTTTATAGATTCTTACCTTGGTTGCTTTATTTAAGTATTTGTTGTTCCATATAACATCATTCATGCATCCTGCAATACTTGCTGCTTTATTTACTTGCTCCATAACTTCATTTTACAATGCCCCACAAGCAGTTATCTCAACACCCAGGTATTTTATTGACATTACCTGTTCTATTATTGTTCTATGTCCAGTTTACATCTTAGGAGGAATTTGCTTATGGTCATTGTTTTTGTTTTTCTTAATGATATTTTCATGTTATACTTTATACATCCTAAATAGAATCCATACAGTAATCTTTGTAGATCATCTTCCGTATTTGCCATCAGAAGAACATCGTCAGCATAGCGCAAGATATTAAAATCTTTATTTCCCATTTTGTATCCATCCTTAAATTTAATTTCCTTTATAATCTCATTCATTACCAAATTAAATAGTAATGGACTAAGAGAATCTCCTTGCCGAACCCCTCTTTTAACTGGTATCTTTTCAGATATTATTCCCTCCACTTTTATTCTATTAAAATTACATGTAAAAATATCGTTAATCAATAAAATCAGTCCATTCGGTACATAATGCTCTTCTAAAACATTTGAAACATCTTTAAGTTCCAATCTATCGAAAGCCTTCTCAAGATCTATAAAACATAAAAAGGCAGCCTATACTGAATAGTTTTTTTTATTTGTTTTACTATAAAAATAGCATCAGTGCAAGATCTACCAAGCCGAAATCCTTGTTGTTCATCCTGGAGACAAATACGTTTTGATAGTTTTTGGTGAATTAATTTTGTTGTGATTTTCAATAGGGTGTTAAGCAGATTTATTAGTCTATAATTCTCCGGTTTCCGTTTTTCACCCTTCTTAAAAATTGGAATCAAAATGCTAGTTTTCCATTCATCTGGTATTTTACTGTCTTGGAATATTTGTTTAATTAATTTTATTATTTCCAATGTAAGTCTATTTCCTCCATATTTTATCAATTCCTGAAGATTTCCTGTTCTTACGTTTTTAATAGTTGTTCTAGCTTCTTCTTCAGTGACTTCTAGGATCACTTTAGGAATATTATTATCAATGTTATACACGTAGCCATTTTCGGTATTATAAAGATCTGTAAAATAATGAATCCATGTACTTTCTTCAATTTTATTTGATTTATAAAATCTTTTATTTCTATTCTTAGATTTATAATTGTTCTCCATATCTGTGTCTCGCTCTAAGTTACTCGTATAAGCTTCGCAATATTGTTCCTTTATAGCCCTGATTTTTGCATTGACATTATTCCTTATGAGTTTATAGGTCTCATAGTCACCTGGATGTTTTGTACTCATATATTTTAAGAAAGCCTTCTTCTTTTATTTAGCTAGGGATTTAATCTCATCACAAAACCATGATTTACTTTTTTACCTTTTTAGGAGATCTATTTAGCTGTCTGGTTCTCAATGCTTCAAAAGCAGCTTACAGGATGGTGGTCTGAATTATTTTCCAGTTATCATTAATTTCACCATCCTTCTTTATACAATTCTTTGATAAACTTGCTTTACAATACATGATACATATTATAATCTAGGTAAATCTGTCATATGAGTTGTTTAATTCCGTATTTTAAAATTTCATTATTAAAAAATAGCCATTCTGGATGATGTTTTGCTATAGAATGATACAGACGTAGACTATAATTCGTACTGTATAGTAAAAAAGCAGATGTGAAACATTTGGGTTCGGTTACAGTAAGAATTTCATTTCGTCTTGCTTTATAATCTTGTGGTTGACCTACAAATGTCATTAGATTTTTATGATGGAATTTTATTAAAGAATATTTATGAATTTGGTCAAAGCTAAAGACAATAAATTCGGATACTCATGAAACAAGAAGAGATGTTTTTGATAAACGTGCGAGAATATTATTTTGCCAGTTCTTTTTAAAATTTTAACAAAAATATTCAGAAATTGTGTCTAGTGTTGATTCAGAATTATTTAGTGAGGAGGGAATAGATCCAAGAGCCTAATTATTGAAGCATTAATTATTATTATTATTATTATTATTATTATTATTATTGTTATTATTATTATTATTATTATTATTATTATTATTATTATTATTTTAATTATCACTATTTTGTACGCAAAAAACTATATAATCTACAGAAAATAATATACGATACCAGGACAACTACTTCACGCGTTACAAAGATTATTATTATTGATATGGGAATGTAGCAAGTGATCGAGAAACATATCCAGCTGCTGTCTTCGTATCTCCACGTTCATTGGCTGTGGTCTACATTTAGCCTACTGATTTTGTTTTTCTCAATTCACAGCCATATCTAAAAAATGGAACAAAAATGCTAAGCTATTTTAAGCGACAAGGTATATTATTATACAGATGGTCATTAACTTCACCCAATAAATGTATGCAAAGTGTGTCAGTGAAGATAAAAGGAAATGAACCTAAAATTAAAAATCATATGCCTCTTAAATCCCTTCATTTTCAAGATATCAAGATGCAAAGAAATTCACTTATGACATCATCCCCATTTATCATGGCTGGCGACTTTACATTGTTAGTACTCACGTTTGCTCATTGAGGCATAAATCACTGTTGGTAAATCTGACGAGCATATACCTTATACCTGAATCATTTACTGGTCAGTTACAAATGCAATGACGTAATCTGCACGTAAAAAATCCTGAAACTTTCGTGACTGATAGTGTTCGTTGGTACAGAGTTTGGCACGCTGTCTCACTAACACGACACAGCAAATGGAGCGGTCACGTTGAGAGAAATGGCAAACCTAGGACACAAACTTTCGAAATTTTAGACTCTGCATTTCTGTTGAGCATGCCCTATAATTTGTTGACCGAATTTTGTAATCAATTGGCAATCACGTGTAATGTGAATCTCATTTCGCTTGCCATTATGAACGGAAGTGACGTCACAATATGTTGGAAAAAGAAAGACAGGAATACGAGCAGCGGTAGGAAGACAGAGTGACAGCCAGAAAATACTCGTACAGAAAATTGAAAAATAAAGAAATTAACATTTAACTAGCCTACATAATTTAATAAGAGTAGTTATATTGAACGAACACTTCCGAAATATTTTATTGTTTGCGTTTAATAGAGAAACAAAGGCAGCTCGAAACATTTGTGCCGTGTTCGAGGAGAATGTCATGGGGGAAAAAAGCACTCTGTAGTTTCCCGTACAAAAATTAGTGTTCAACCACAGAAAGATGTTATGCGTCTGGTAAGATAAAGAAGGCTTCGTCTTCTATGAATTTCTTTCAAGGAATGTAACCATAAGTGCTGACATTTATTCCCAACAACTCGGACATCTTGCGGCCGAAGTTGAAGAAAAACGACCGGGAAGACTGCATCAAGTACTGGTGCAACACGATTGTACAAGCCCGTACTTCGCTAACATGACGAATGCAGCTATCCATGAGCTTGGTTGAGAGGTTATTCCATATTCGATCTTTCGCCCTCTGATTCCCACCTTTTTACGTTCTCTATCCAACAATATTGAAGGGAACCACTTTGATAACGAAGATGCTTTACCAACTTGACTTGACGACTTCTTTAACTTCAAACCAGTAGACGCGGATTCGGAAAACTAACAATAAGCACCGTTGGAAGAGAGTTATTAGGCCTGCTGCTTAATTTCTGTCTTCTGTTCATCTAAAATAAAAACTTTTTGTCACAACGAAAAAACGTTACGAACCTTTGTGCAAAATATACAATTTTAAGTATCTTTATATACCCATTAGCATACATAAAGATCTTAATGCATAAGAGGCTAAGCTCAATTTAGGAGTAATATAATCTTTGTGTTTTCCATTTCAAATGATTATCCAATATTGCAAACCAAAATACTTTTATTTATAGATTCTTTGAAATCAATATACTCTTAATTCATATAACATTGAAGGAAAACAGGATAGCTATGTGAGTGCAGAATAAAATTGTAAGTCAACTTTTAATCATTGTATATTACTTAATTACTTACTTATTTAATAACTTACTTATGACTTTTAAGGAACCCTCAGATTCATTGCCGCCCTCACATAAGCCCGGCATCGATCCCTATCCTGTGTAAGATTAATCCAGTCTCTACCATCATATCCCACCTACCTCAAATCCATTTGAATATTATCCTCTCATCTACGTCTCGGCCTCTCTAAAGGTCTTTTTCCCCTCCGGCCTCCCAACTAACAATCTATATGCATTTCTGTATTCGCCTATACGTGCTACATGCCCTGCCAATCTCAAACGTCTGGATTTCGTGTTTCTAATTATGTCAGGTGAAGAATACAATTCGTGCAGTTCTGCGTTACTATAACTTTCTCCATTCTCTCGTAACTTCATCCCTCTCAGCCACAAATATTTTCCTAAGAACCTTATTTTTCAAATACCCTTACTTTCTGTTCCTCTTTCAAAGCGAGAGTCACAACTATAGATAACAATACGAAGATAAACAAAGATGTATACTGTTATAGTAGACAATCGAACCTTCAGGGGGGCTGTATATTACACCGTTAGATTATTTTTCCTATGCAGGAGTTCCTGGATTTCTTTGCTATGTCTTAGTGAAGAATGTATCGCTTCGTATATAAAAGTATAATGTATGTTTATAGTTTCTTTTCTGCCATTTCAATTCATCAGTTTTTGAAAGACTTTGTATTACGCCCATTCGCTTGAAGGTAAGTATATTTTTAAAGAAACTGTAATGTTTGAATAATAGTCTGTCTGACACGTTATTGCTTTTCCAGACAACCAATAAATCTCTTAAATATGATTTCTTATATTACGCTAAGCGGCTGGAGGAGCCTACATCAGTGAGGAAAGTCAGTTATTTTGCAGTGCTTCTGGGTATGGTTAACTGAACCTTTGTGGAATTCTGCGAGCCTGACAGGGTGAAATTCTGTTCCTCAAATGAAGGCGCATGTAAAGAACATTTTCATTACGGAATTATAAATCAACAGAGAAATTTTTACATCCACCTTGTGCTGAAATATATTGTTTCGTTCACCATTGTAGTCTCGGGGTAACGAGATTCATTTGTGTTCGTTTTTAGTTCACTTGCCACTGTATATGGGTCCCAACTATCTTATAGAGCACCATGTTTATGACCATTGGGATTTGTATTTCTATTCACCATTGGAGGCTTAACAGGTGTCGTATTAGCAAATTCATCAATTAATATTGTATTACATGATACTTATTATGCAGTAGCCCACTTTCATTATGTTCTATCAATAGGGGCAGTTTTTGATATTATGGCAGGATTCATTCAATGATATCCTCTATTAGGGGCTCGAATCCCGCTTGGGTTGATTACATGGTTCAGTACTTTCTTAAGTTTTCCCTAATTGTAAGCCAAATATTGGGTAATTTAGTGGCGAACCCTCAGACTCATCTTTCTACTATCATCTCGCTGTCACCAATTATTCTTGGACGCGGGTTTGATTCTCGTTTTGGCTGATTACCTGGTTGGGCTTTTTCCTAGATTTGCCCTAACTGTGAAGCAAATGTCGGGTAATCCCTGGCGTATCCTTGGCCTCAGCTCTCCAAATACCATCTTGCTATCACAAATTCCATCGCCGCTAATTAACGTAGTAGGTGGTAAAGCGTCGATAAATAATCGAAAAAATCACCAATTGCACTGTTGTTATATCGGTATACAGACAGTAGCTGATATAATATTTTAATAGGTTAAAAAAAATGTTCATCAATATAGATACTTCACAAAGAATAATATTATATTCAGATATAATTATCTACATTTATTCATTCATTCATAGTATTCTACCCAAGGGCAGGTTTTTCACTGCAAATCTAGCTTTCTTCAATCTTTCCTATTGTCTGCCTTCCTCTTAGTCTCCGCATATGATCTATACATCTTAATATCGTCCATCATCTGATATCTTCTTGTGATTGTTACTTTATTCTGAATGAAAATTGCTACTAAGTAGTCGTCTTAAATTACAATGCGCATGTACTAGCTGACCATTTCGTACGAGGAACATAAATAACGGCGCTGTGATCTTACGTGTTACCACAGTCTAGTATATACAGTCACGAAGCTTGAGTTTTGAGGGTGCTAGGAACAATAGACTGTGGCGGTACTATTTCGAATTGTCTGTAATGAGGCGATATTAGCGATCCTAGTGGTTAGCAACTATCTATGGATGCATATTTACTACGTATTGAGCTTCGTGACTGTATATACTAGACTGTGGTGGTACTTTTTGCAAGAGAGAAAGACATAGCCTATAACTAGAATAAAAGAGGCATCATACTGCACAGGTGACGTAACAGCGGCGCGCTGTGTAGTACAAGCAACTGTCGTTCCACAAACAGAATGATCGGGAAATATAAGACTTACGTAGTGTGTGTAAGTCTTAGGATTGCTCCGTGCTTATAAAATGAGAGATAAAACCACTTTTATTATTATTATTATTATTATTATTATTATTATTATTATCATCATCAATATTTTTATTATCATCAATATCATTATTATCAGCATTATTATTATAATCATTACTGTCATTAATATTATCATCGTTATGATTATGATTATTATTATTATTACTATTACTGTTAAATACCTATTTTTAATTATGCTAACAACACCCTTAATTCTCTCTTCAATTTTTGAAACTAATGTAATAAAGAAGTTTTAACATCGAATGAATAGTAATGGTTAATTACAACAAAAATTATCGTGTCTATATTACTGCATCACAGGAATAACCCCACGCACGCACGCACGCATACACACACACACATACACACACAAACTATTACGAAAATTGCAGGCACAATTTTATGGATCATATTGATGTGTACTTCAGTTGCAATTTGGAAATCTATTTCTCTCACGATATTTTCTTTACATACACATAGAAAATAATTTTGAGAAGTATGCCTATTGTGAACAATCTGAGACATAAAGTAATCACCCCATCTAGGGGCACCTTTACCAGCATTAGGCTTAGAACAAATGGAGGAAACAGTTCTAATTTTTTTTCTTTTTCTTTTTTAGGAATCAACTCGTATGATCATAGTAATAATTACTATCATAGTAATAATAATAATCATCATAATAACAATAATAATAATAATAATAATAATAATAATAATAATAATATCATCGTAATTATCATTCATCCAGATACTCCCTTGCTTCGTGAAACGTTCTTTCTACTTAAACACTGAAATATACTTCCTAGCTACTTTTCGGAATTAAATTACGTTTTACATACTTCTAAATAAAATGTGTTCCAAATGGTAGGCTTAGGCATTACCAATATAACAAATTAGTAGTCATTAGTAATGCATCATTATTAAAGAAACAATATTTGAAGGAGGAAAAAGGAAGAAGAAGAAAAACAATTATCTTATGCTCTATTTAACAGAACTAATATGTTTCTATGTTTCATTGTACACTTGCAAAATTTTCAATTTTAAGAGAGAGGGTATTTAAAGATTTCTTTAATTGTGTATTATTCTCCTTGATTGTTCAGCGTAGTTCCTGATAATGATAAAGATATCGTCGAATCAACCCTCTAGCATAAAGTGTGACACCCTGTCATTAAAACGTTTCTCTTCCGTCATCACTAACACGATGTATTATCTACATAAACACTCACACTAAATGCCGTTTTTTAAGGAGATAAATATAGTTATCAAACGATACGTTCTCTTTAACGATTATCCTGCAATTTTTGTGAACGTGTTATTTGTTATGATCATCGGAAATTATAAACTGTGACTGTGTCAAGTACCTACAGTATGTTATTAGTATGATGCATAGTATACTCAGAAGGATACCGAGTCAACTATCAATTATTAGGTATTAATTTCTACTGTTTCTACTTGTGTGTACGAGGGCAGAAGGAAATCCTCCTGCTTTGAGAGCATAGTTGGCCCATTTAGATACAACCCCTGAAGCATTAGAAGGGTGAAGTGAATGAACTCCTTATAGATGCGGTTTTAGGCCCTGGCATATCACAGAAGGCTCAGGAAGTTTTCAGTTGCCACCATGTGAGGCGGTATTGATAAATTCTTAGCCCTTGTAATTCTGCACAAACGTCATTAAGCAACTCTAGGTCTTTAAAGGAATTGAAGGTTTTTTTAAAAGAACCATAGTCCAAAAAATTCAAATTTAAGATATTAAGCATATGGTGATAGTATTGTATCTCCCATCTGCTGAATTAGTTGTTAGAAAAAAAAACACCATAAGTTCATGTTACAGGAGAGAAAATTGTCAATGATTTTCATAAAACAACAATAGTCCAAAGACTTCTTTTGTGAAAACAGTCATTGTCCAATCAAGACGATGGTAGAATTTACAAATACCCCATTAATATCATCTTGAAACATTTATTCATACAATTTTAAACTGTAGTAGATTGGCAGTATTGATTCTAACGTACGTGACAAAAGCCACCTCAGATGTAATAAAAAAAAAGAACAGTAAAAGAGAGATACACTTCAGCCGTACGTCCAATGTCTCTTCTACCATTCGGTCTGTAATTCAAAAACCGATGTGATAGTCTAGTAGGTGGGATAAGCAATTATTTCTGTATTGTTCTACTCTCTTGTTTATCTCAAATATGTCTAATTCTTCTCGGATATCTGCATTCCTTTTGTGATCTTCTTTTGTAGCCTGCAATATTTTTTAGGTACCTCGTTTTACTTCAAGTCTAGTTTAGTCATTTTCCCGCTACCATACAAATATCTTTGGAACAGATATTTCTTTATAAAACTTATATACTTTGCAGCCTTAATTTTTTTAGAAATCTACGTATCTTGCCATTAATAAAGTTGAATTCTTCTCTTTTTTATTTTTGATCAAGATTAGCCATATAAGAGATGAATGAATGAGCCCATTGTGTCCCATGAAGGTCTAGGCCCTCCTGCGAGAGGTGGGGGGGGATTCGTTCAATTAACTCTAGCGGTGAGCTATTCCAAGTGAGAAGGGTGGTTGTATCTTGAGTTTATACAGTCAATTTTCACAGATTTTTACCTTTTCCAGTTGGTGTCCTAATTCATTACACTCGTTTCTGTTTCCGACCCCGCTAGACCAGTGCACTCCTACTTGCAGTTTGAAAGAATCTGCCCATCTTCTTCTTGGACTGCCTTGTGTTCTCTTGCCTGCATAGAGGTCCCACATGGTGGTTGCCTACGCCCATCTGTCGTGTTGTAACCTCGCTACGTGTCCATCCCATTTCCATTTGGTCGCTGAGGCTTGTTGCGCGATGATATCTGATGCTCTGATTTCTTGGAACTTGAAGGATCCTGTCTCTAATTGTTATGCCTAATATTTTTCTCCCCATTTTTCGTTGGCAAGTTTCCATGTTTTTCCGTTGTCTGTCTTTAAGGAACCATGTTTGGCATCCATATAGAAGCACAGGGAAAACACAAGTGTTGAGCGCTTCTAATCTCAGCTTCCGGTTTAGAGCTTTATCCAATAGGATGAATTTGATGGACCTGAAGGCCTTCCAAGCTTGGGTTGTTCTTCTCTTTATTTCTTTGTCCATTCTGTGAGTGAATGAGACCAGCTGGCCTATAGATATATATATATATATATATATATATATATATATATATATATATATATGAGGGGTTCACAACCAGAGTAGACCAAGTCCTTCTGGAATAATTTTGAGAAACTGAGTCCTAAAGTTCCTGGCTCATGCATAGCAACTTTCACCTTCCATAGGAAATGCTGTTCTCTATGGAGTAACAAATGAGTTATGGACTTTGTTTATTATGGCAATGAATGAATCTAAATTTTCTTCATCCGAAATTGTATTAATCCACAAATTGACCACTGGTGGACTTGGTCCACTCTGGTTGTGAACCCCTATATATATATATATATATATATATATATATATATATATATATATATATGTATATATGCGTATATAATACTGTATTCATCCACATATTGTAACTTGGTCCCATATACCTCTATTGGCTTTGGCGGCCCGTTTTTTTATTAATTTTGTCTTATTTTGGTTCATCGAGAGGCAGACGGAATTGCTGATCTTGTTTAGTTCTTGGAACATCTGTTGTAGTTCCTTGAATGATCTGGCGAATCTTACATTGATTAGTGTCTTGCCATTGACGGTTATGTCATATTTGTTGTGCAAATTTTAGTTTTCTGAATACGTCTTCCACCACACAAGTGAAGAGTTTAGGGGAAATTGAATCGCCCTGTCTGATTCCCCTGCCGAGATTGAATGACTGCCCCGTTCTTTCTGTCTTTACTTTGGCTTTGTTTTGCCCGTATAATTTGCTCAGAATTCTGATAATATAAGACATATACTTATTTACTTACTTACTTACTTACTTACTTACTTACTTACTTACTTACTTACTTACTTACTTACTTACTTACTTACTTACTTACTTACTGGCTTTTAAGGAACCCGAAGGTTCATTGCCGCCCTCACATAAGCCCGCCATTGGTCCCTATCCTGAGCAAGATTAATCCATTATTTATCATCATATCCCACCTCCATTTTAATATTATCATCCCATCTACGTCTCGGCGTCCCTAAAGGTCTTTTCCCCTCCGGCCTCCCAACTAACACACTATATGCATTTCTGGATTCGCCCGTACGTGCTACATAACCTGATCATCTCAAACGTCTGGATTTAATGTTCCTAATTATGTCAGGCGAAGAATACAATGCGTGTTGTTCTGTGTTGTGTAACTTTCTCCATTCTCCTGTAACTTCATATTATATCCGAAATATTTAAACTTGTTTACTTGATCTAAAGTGAGATTAATGTGAAAAAATATATACTGCTAATAATAGTATTGTTGGTATAATGTTTACCTATAATACCGATCGGATTGTGTAACATGAAATGTAGTTTTGTTTTTTGCTACTATTGGATGAAATATGAGTTTAATTTCAACAGTCTCTCGAAAGTAAAAAGTTCGAGATCTTCCTACTACAGTATGTCATTTGTCTATGTTATTTAAGTATACTCCAGATTATCATTGTACGTTAGCGAGTCTAACCAAATGACACACCACCGTTTACAAGCGACATTTACCTATTGGGTTTTTTCGACTGGCAAAGGAAACACTCCTGCATGCCAGCGACTCTCGCCAATTTGAACGTATCCGACTGGCATAGTCGTTAGCGTTTCACAGAGAAAGTGGTATTCTAGCTGGCCATCTTCATCCGGTATCGCCTTAGCTCGTAAGTAAACCTGTGCCATAAACACATATAGGCCTTTAAACAGGTCGTTCGGTTAGATTTCAGCGAAAGAGGAGAGCCGGAGTCGACCAACTTGTCTTAAGGTGGCGCTCTCTATGTAGGCGAAGAGTTGGATCACAATACTGAACTGCGCGCTGTGAAAACGTGCTGCCGTATTCTGAAATTTTATTCTCTTGTCATGAAAATTATTTTTCTAGCTTCATTATCAAGCATTTTAGAAGAACCATTTTCACTCATTTTGTTTTTACTGGAATCATACTTATCCATTCTGAAACTGTGATTATATACATATTTATTTATTTGTTTATTTATTTGTTTATTTATTTATTTATTTATTTAATTACAAAAATTCTATTTAAAATTAAGAAAAAAAAAATATTTAAAACAAACGCAGATCTGTCAAGTTCGTCCCATACTGATCTTAGAAGAGAAGAGAAGAGAAGAGAAGAAGATTTTATCTTATTTCCTGGAACCGAAGTTCGTTTGGAAAAGTCCATCCTAGCATAAAAGGTGTGGTAGGTTGTACAGATTAGACGAAAGTTTACAAATTAGTTTTCACATCAGTGCACCCCAGTTATGCGAACTGAAACTGATCAATCAGCAATCAGTCTCTTTCACTGATATAATGTGAGTCTTCAGTTCAGTAACACTATTGTCAGCACCAGTTCTTTGTACATAAATTCTACCTGAAATGTAATATTTACTAAAATTAAAATTACTTACTTACTTACTTACAAATGGCTTTTAAGGAACCCGAAGGTTCATTGCCGCCCTCACATAAGCCTGCCATCGGTCCCTATCCTGTGCAAGATTAATCCAGCCTCTATCATCATATCCCACCTCCCTCAAATCCATTTTAATATTACCCTCCCATCTACGCCTCGGCCTCCCTAAAGATCTTTTTCCCTCCGGTCTCCCAACTAACACTCTATATGCATTTCTGGATTCACCCATACGTGCTACATGCCCTGCCCATCCCAAACGTCTGGATTTAATGTTCCTAATTATGTCAGGTGAAGAATACAATGCGTGCAGTTCTGCGTTGTGTAACTTTCTCCATTCTCCTGTAACTTCATCCCTCTTAACCCCAAATATTTTCCTAAGCACCTTATTCTCAAACACCCTTAACCTATGTTCCTCTCTCAGAGTGAGAGTCCAAGTTTCACAACCATACAGAACAACTGGTAATGTAACTGTTTTATAAATTCTAACTTTCAGATTTTTGGACAGCAGACTGGATGATAAGAGCTTCTCAACCGAATAATAACAGGCATTTCCCATATTTATTCTGCGTTTAATTTCCTCCCGAGTGTCATTTATATTTGTTACTGTTGCTTCAAGATATTTGAATTTTTCCACCTCTTCGAAGGATAAATCTCCAATTTTTATATTTCCATTTCGTACAATATTCTGGTCACGAGACATAATCATATACTTTGTCTTTTCGGGATTTACTTCCAAACCGATCGCTTTACTTGCTTCAAGTAAAATTTCCGTGTTTTCCCTAATCGTTTGTGGATTTTCTCCAAACATATTCACGTCATCCGCATAGACAAGAAGCTGATGTAACCCGTTCAATTCCAAACCCTGCCTGTTATCCTGAACTTTCCTAATGGCATATTCTAGAGCGAAGTTAAAAAGTAAAGGTAATAGTGCATCTCCCTGCTTTAGCCCACAGTGAATTGGAAAGCATAAGATACAAACTGTCCTATACGGACTCTGCTGTATGTTTCACTGAGACACATTTTAATTAATCGAACTAGTTTCTTGGGAATACCAAATTCAAATAAGAATATCATATAATACTTCCCTCTTGACAGAGTCATATGCCTTTTTGAAATCTATGAATAACTGATGTACTGTACCCTTATACTGCCATTTTTTCTCCATTATCTGTCGAATCCAAAAAATCTGGTCAATAGTCGATCTATTACGCCGAAAGCCGCACTGATGAGCCCCAATAATTTCATCTACGTACGGAGTTAATCTTCTCAAAAGAATATTGGACAAAATTTTGTACGACGTCAACAAAAGTGATATTCCTCGAAAGTTATCACAGTTAGTTTTGTCCCCCTTCTTAAAAATAGGTACAATTAAAAATTAAAATTATTAATTATTAATTTTATATAAACTCCCGAAAGTCCTAAATTGTATTTTATAAAGTTTCCGTTGGCTCTGAGCTTAGCAACTGAGGGTAATATATTTTAATGAAATATAAAATTCTTAGCATGGTTTTTTCCAGGTCCCGAGTTGTATAGACGGCTCCTGGGAAAATTCGTCGGCCTTTTCTATCCAAGTTGATTTGCAAGGCTATATAATCTCCTAAGTTGCAAGCGTGATTAAGAACACTGTAGAGCAGTGGTCGTCAGCATTCGCTGAAATGTGCAAAGGGTAAGCGGAGCCGTCCTGTGTGTCCCGTCGTGCAGCAGGAAGATCTAGAGAGCATACCTGCTAGCAGCTACGAGGGTACCATGGTGCACTGTGTTTTCCGCGAATAAAATACGCTAGCCTCAGGGCGCTCTGTGCTGACGACCGCTGCTGTAGAGTATAGAGTTTTCCAGCTGTTCCTTATGATTTATCTTACTTCAAAATAAATTTAATTTTCTCACAAATATGGCAAATATACAAAAAAAGTTCTATAAATCATAAAACAGACCCTACTACGTTGTTTCATACCCACATTATGTAACTAGGGTTACTGTATTTTTTTTCTTTCAGTTGAAAATAATTAAACACTTTCTTCGTCTGGTACCATTTTCTCAGGAACTATTGTCTGAACTAAATAAAAAAATTAAACACATTGTTTATTAGTAATTTGATATTATAGGCAAGAACTTTTTTTTTTGATCAAAATTATGATATTATTGTGATGTACCGAAGTACATAATACTGTATATTTCCGTGCAGGAATTCTGCATTACCATATGGTGAAGGAAAAATTCTCTGCGGCACAGAAATATGCGTAAATAATCACTTAGTGATTTAAGACGACGCTCATTCCGTCGGATTCCGGCCACTTAGTTACTCGTAATGAGTGCACTCTGCACATAGTGTGTTGGACATTGTGCCACTGTCACACATCTGTGCACGAGGGTTGATCACTAAAGTGAAACTAAGAGATGGAACTTAAACTGAGAGGATTCAATCCAACATCGGAAGTGGAATCCGGTGTGGCTTAGTGGATAAAGCGTCAGCACGTAGAGCTGAAAACCCGAGTTCGAGTCCCGATGCCGGAGAGAATTTTTCTCCGCTCCACCCATCCTTCATAAAATTTTGATGATTATATTAAGTTCAGTAATCATTTTTAAAATTAATAATTAAGATCTTATGTCAAAAAATATCTTTTACCTACAATCACTAATAAAAAAGCATATAAAATTTGTCATTACATTCTGACAAATAGTTTATGAGAAATGGTTGGTACCAGACGAAAAAATAAAACAAAACAAAATTTAAAAATTATCACTCCAGTGTTCAATTTTTTGTCAACTAAAAGAAAATAATCCTATCTACTTATTGTATTCATCAGCTCAACAGGACCTGTTTTATGATAAGTGAATTTTTTTTTTTGTGTACCTACTTCTGGAGGAAATTTAATTTCTTTTGAAGTAAGGTAAATCATACGGAACAGCTGAAAAATTCTACCACGTGTTCTTAAATAAAATCTATATGAACAAATCAACAGATACCAAAAATCAAACACTTACAAACGGGCGCAAGAATTCGTCATATGATCGTTTTTCGACTGTAAGTGTATCGTTTTTTACAAAGAATAAATAATATTTGCCCATTTGCTGTTGGGTGTTGGAAAAATTAAGCTCGCAGTTGAGTAGGCTCCTTTAATTCTATGTAGGCTAAGTGCTGCACTAGGTAGCCGTGTTCAGTTTTTGCCAAAGTAATGATAGTGTCTAATTTCTCCATTGGGTACTGATTATTTTGAAAGCAGATTGCCTCTGGATAACATAAAATTCTCTGCAAAGCTATTTATTACACAAGCTCCCAAAAAATCTAAGGCAATGTAATTTATTTCAAATGTTATTGGCTTCACACTTTTCGATCACTAGAAAAGTGAAAACATTCTTGAATAACTACTAGCATTCAACCTGCCTGTATGCATGAAACAACAAAAACAGGATTCATATATTTCTATGCTGACATGTAACGAATACTACACATACCAAAACTGCTCTCAACTAAAAGCCGCTGGCAAGAAATGTTTGAAAACCAAGGACACGCTGACTATATGATAACAACCCTTAAAAATGAGAAAGTTTATAATATTATGTAGACGAAGGAAGAAAGGAAGATAGCGTTGAAGGAAGAAGAAGAGTATGAAGAGGAGGAAGGAACAGGAAAAGGATATAAAGGTAACCATGCAAATAAAGAAGAATAATCACAGTCGCTTTCTCCATCAAAAATTTCACGAAACTGAGAATCTATGGTATAGGTATTCTGCTATACAGGGTGTTTCATAAATAAGTACCTAATGTTTAAGGGATGATAGGATGTGTCTAGATGATTATGTTTTGTGTAGGAACATGGTGTCCGCTATGACCCATTCTCTTGCTATTCGGAATTGAAAAGAGCACCTTTCATTTATTTACACTTCTACACCACCTTTCGACTATGTAGTGCTATGTAGTGTATCTGCTGACTGCTCTCCAGTTAATTTTGTGTTTCTCATCTCGACAGACTAAATGTCGTGGTGGGCCGGTTCATTGGCCAGCATGGTCACCTGATCTCAAGCCTCTTGATTTTTATTTGTGGGCACACATGAACGCTTTATTATATCAGAACTCGGTAGACACTGAGGAAGACCTAGTGGCACAAATTTCCGCTGCTGCAGATGAAGTTTGCGATAACGCACATGATTCCAATGGTCCTTAGTTCGACGAATGGAATAATTGCGTCGTCAGGGCAACGGCGGACACTTTGAAGACCTTCTGTTAGTTACGTTCAAGTAAATGTAAATGTAAACTGAATAAAACTGAACTTCACTTCTCGTATCTTTTCTTCTTAACAAAGGAGACATCTTGTGCTTCGAACCCCATACCATTGTGGGATGTTTAAAAGTAGCCTACTCTGTACGTATTGTTTCCTCTTTCATTCCAAAGCACCTCCGGCTGCCTATGCCAACTTCGGCATCACGTTGAATAAAAGCGACTCATCAGGGACACCAGGTTCCTATCCTTAAAATGAACAACCAGACCCAACCTATTAATCCATAAAAAAAATTCGGTACTTATTTCTGAAACACCCTGTGTAAGTAGGGACGGAAATCATGAAATTTCAGAAATAATAATGTAGTGCAGGTGTTAAACGCAATAATTGTTAACGTATGTTGAGGATTATCCATCCATAGAGTTTGTCATTTTGACAGTTCTTATGAGTTTGCCTACAGCACATCACTTTACTTCCTAAATCTGTCCTGGCACCAATCTAGCCATACAGTATTCTGAGATGTAGGTTTGGGCTGTAAATTTTGTACAAAAATTTTCAAGAAAGTAATTATTATTATTATTATTATTATTATTATTATTATTATTGTTGTTGTTGTTATTGTCATTATCATCAATCATGGTGATTGTGGACCTGACATACCTATAAAATAGAACAAATATAAGCCTAATCTGAAAGTTAGAATTTATAAAACAGTTATATTACCGGTTGTTCTATATGGTTGTGAAACTTGGACTCCCACTTTGAGAGGGGAACATAGGTTAAGGGTGTTTGAGAATAAGGTGCTTAGGAAAATATTTTGGGCTAAGGGGGATAAGTTACAGGACAATGGAGAAAGTTACCAACACAGAACTGCACGCATTGTATTCTTCATCTGACATAATTAGGAACATTAAATCCAGACGTTTGAGATGGGCAGGGCATGTAGCAAGTATGGGTGAATCCAGAAATGCATATAGAGTGTTAGTTGGTAGGCCGGAGGGAAAAAGACCTTTGGGGAGGCCTAGACATAGATGGGAAGGTAATATTAAAATGGATTTGAGGGAGGTGGGATATGATGATAAAGACTGGATTAATCTCGCTCAGGATAGGGACCAAAGGCTTTCTTATGTGAGGGCGGCAATGAAGCTCCGGGTTCCTTAAAAGCCAGTAAGCAGGTACATATACGCCTAAATGGTATGCATTGTTAAAATCGTCTACCTATGTCACTTCATGTCATACATCTCTTGTGTCGGATAGACATGTACAGCATAGGCCTACTGCAGATTATCGGACTAGTCTACTAAGTTCGATCCTTAATACATATCCATACCATCACCTCTATCATTTTTTTCTGATGCTGGTGCTTGTTTTGTCGTTCAAACTGTCTCAAGCAGTTCCCCTTTGAATTTCTTCTCGATATTTTATTTATCGTTGCATCACATGATACACTGTCGCAATAGAGAATTATTTGTAGTATTACGACGGACAGACAGTAATTTTGTAAAATTTTAATCTTGTCTCTTTCGGATTTGGTCTGTCATTTATCCTATTTTGGCTTCAGTTTTTCTGTAATTCCTGATTATAAATGTAACATATAACACAATCCAAATAATTAATTGGCTTTTAATAACTGGTTCTTTGTTATTATTTTCGTTTAGGAAGTGCTTTTCATGGTACGCTGCTCCATAAGATTTTTTCTTGAATGTGGGAGTAGTCTCGATTCCTCGACATAAGCCTTTGTACTTTGTTTCTGGAGTACTCTAAAATAGAAAGTATACAATAATTATTTTATTCATATAACCTGTAAGACGTGGAAAATAGCATCCTGGAAAACATTGCCTCCATTTCACAACAGGAGTTGGCCTCGGTAGTGTAGTTAGTATAGCGCTGGCCTTCTATGCTCGAGGTTGCGGGTTCGATCCCTACATAGGTCGATGGTATTTAAGTGTGTTTAAATCCTAAAGGCTCATGTCAGTAGATTTACTGGCATGTAAAATAACTCCTTGCGGGACAAAATTCCGGCACACCGGCAACGCTGATATAATCTCTGCAGTTGCGAGAGTCGTTAAATGAACCATAATTAAAAAATAATAATAATAATTTTTCACAACAGGAACTGCATCGAGTGTTACGTCACTTCTTAAATAAATGAGATAAATATTTGAAACAAGAAGGCAGACAGTTTCCACATCTCCCTTAATTCGTGTGAGTAAATGAATTCTTACCTATTTATATTTAGTAACATTTTACATTAATATTTTAATGATGTGTCAAAATAGGGGGTCTACTAATACTCTGCGAACGGCTTGGCAGAGAGAGGAGGATACTGCGTTTCTGCTTCTCTACAAGTTTACAATATAACCTACTGCAGGGTTGTTTCCGATCTCTGATAACGAATTTGAATGACGTCATGTGCGTCAGGAATCACACCGAAAGCTGAATTGCGGCGAGAGGTGACAGACCAGTAGTGAGTGATTTCATAATCAGAGTGCACGGTGTATCACAGCAGCAATGCCCAAGAAAATCGAGCCTTTTTTTGGAGGTGTACATAACAACTCTTTCCGATGCCAAGTACAGTAACGTGAAAATCATAGGAACCTGCAAAAAAAGGTGTTTTCGTTATTTCCAAGAAAGGCTTCTTGTGTGTACCTAATAAGACTGGCAAAGCTCGGATGGGATTAATTCCAGAGTGGAAAAAGCAAGCAAATCCACCCCCCATCACAAGTCGCCGCACGCCACGAGATGATACAAATTAATTCCATTTGAGCTTACCAATCTTATTAAGTATACAGAAGATTCCTTTCTTAAAAATAACGAAACCTCGTTTATAGCAGGCTTCTTTTATTTTCACTTAACTATACTTGTCATTGGAAAGAGTCATAATGTTGGTACCCCTCCTCAAAAGGCTCAATTTTCTTGGAAATTTCTGCTGTGATACACCGTGCACTCTATGAGATCACTCACTACTGGTCTGTCACCTCAAGCCACAGTTCAGTTGTCATGTGACTCCTGACGCATATGACGTCATTCAAATTCGTTATCACAGATCGGAAACAACCCTGTGTAGGAAATATTATAATGTATATTGCACTCCCAGTAAAATACTGTCGTTTATCGAAAATCACATATTACTTTCGTAAATTATTTACAACGCTGTTTACTAGTTGGAGGTATGAAATTATAATAATAAAAATAGTAAATTATCAAAGATTTTTGTACCTATTCATTAAAATATTTTTACAGAAGTATGTATTTTACTAGAAAATAGCATATCTTTACGAATCACAATTTTCTAGTTGCAGCACTATTTTACTGGGAGTGCGATATCAAAATGAAGAGCATGATCCTAAACTCGCTCAGCCCATTTCGCCATTTTTGTGATTCATACATGAGACTTCTATCATTATATTTTAAGCTTCTTTTCTTCCAAAACAACGCCAATCTTGACTAAAAGTTTGTTTTATTGTACATGCCACTTGAAAATTCGCTCAGTCCGTTGATCGGTGAATAAAAAACTAGCCCAGTCCTTTCATAAAAATGGACTTAAAACGTTTTGAGATCACATTCTTCAGTTGTCAACCGTTTACTGTATGTGCCATGATTAAGTGGTCACTGGCTAAAGAGACAGAGTTAAATTCCAATTTCTTTACTTTAGAATTGGTTCTGAGTTGACTTTGCTACTCTTCTACATCTTCGTTTCTTTAAATGTTGAGAGTCACGAGTATTATTGTGATAAAAACTAATAATCATATTGATTTACACATTTGTTACTGTCTTTAAGGACTTCGTAGTATGTATTCAGTTAATTGTTGTAGCATGCATAAATGTCAATACGATTTATAGGTGTTGTAACGAGGAGACATCATCTTAACTGCACGCTATTCTTCGCAATAAAAGCACCGGGTAGACAAATATGCATTCAAAGTAAATTGTACTTATGATTGTACTGGAGAATGCAGTGCTACGAAGATGTAATACGAATATTCCTGATTATGAGACCAACTAATTAAACCACAGGGCCACGAGCCGTACTTCTTATTTCTATTGCTCTTATATTAAGAGTAGCATATTTTCATTGACCAAAAACATATTTCACTCTTCCGTTTCCTGAATATGTTTTAATGAAATTTAAATACTTGTTTCTAAGACCTTATTCACGATACGTCTACATAAATAACAGGCCTATATGAGTGTTATATTACACTTTGCCGCCTTGGTAACTCAGTTGGCAGAGCGCTATCTTACGACCATCGCGGACCCGAATTCAGATCTAGGCGATTGTATTTATGGTGGACAAAGCCAACTTTGTGACGCTTTTCCTCAGGGTTCTTCCATTTTCCCCTCCTCATTCCACTAACACTCCACATCCACAATTCCCCTTTAATTATCATCTCCAATTCGAAAAATATGGACTCTCCTATGTTTGTGTAACGTTAGAGCCGCAGTCTTCTGCAGTAGATGTTCCTCGCGATATGTCCAAAGACTGGGAGATGGCAGTAGTGGTGCGTTCCAGACGACTTAGTTGTATATAAAAGACATCGAAGCCCCAACAGCTTCCTGCTTTCCAGAAGAGAATATAACTACTTATAGGCTACATACATAGAATTATGTACTAGGAATGACAAATCACCAAAAGAGGTATGGTATACGGATTCTAAGACTTAATACCAATGCGTAGTATAGCGGATGGTGAAACCGGCTTAGCCAGGCAGCACAGTCGGCGCGCAACTCAATCCATTATAGTGCATAAAAAGTTGCTTTAGGTTGCAGTGCATAAAGCTGCTTCATAATCACACCTCTATACAGTACTTCTGTATTTCACATTTTACATCTATTAAATCTGCTGAGAGTCGGGCTCGGTGGCCTAGTCGGTATAGCGCTGTCCTTCTGTGCTCGAGGTTGCGGGTTCGATCCCGGCACAGGTCGATGGCATTTAAGTGTGCTTAAATGCGACAAGCTCATGTCAGTAGACTCACTGGCATGTAAGAGAACTCCTGCGGAACAAAATTCCGGCACACCGGCGACGCTGATATAACCTCTGCAGTTGCGAGCGTCGTTAAATAAACCGTAATTTAAATTTTTTAAATGTACTGAGTTTCCAGAACAGATATTCTTGCAATTTCTTGGTGTTATACATCCAAATAAATTTTTAATATAATGTAGAGGTGAAGGTTCAATAATAATTAATTGGCATGTTATATCTGTTTTGGTGCTTTACATTGGTTGTACTTCATGAAATCCTTGTACTTGTATTTCTCGGATACTGTACATTATATAATGCTTCCGTGTTCCTGACGTAATGACATCCCCTATTAATCACACTTCGTTTCTCACTAATATGTCAGGCATATTGGAGGACATATCCTATCTGTATCTGTCTGTTAACTCCAAAGTACTGTTACATGTTGATGAGGCTTGTTGTTAGTGATGATTTGCTTAACTCTTTCCATTTATATCCCAGCAGCTTTACAAATATAGTTGTTTTCGAACGTATTCTGCCATGCATCTCCTCCTGCATTCATTCTGATTTATTACTATTATTCTTTATACTCTTAGCGGAGAGTCGGGTAGTATCGGACATCGGGTAATATCGGACAGTGAGTTTCTTTCATCTACCACACGATGATAGTACCTGATTGACATGGTTACGTTTCTGTGATGTCACATACAGAAACGTAACCATGTCATTCAGGTACTACCATATGGTGGTAAATGAAAGAAACGCACTGTCCGATACTACCCGATGTCCGATACTACCCGACTGTCCCCTACTTCTCAGTTGTTACTAAATACATAGCAGTTACATGGATAACTAATATATCAACTATAAATAACTTGTTTTACTGATCAGTTTTTAGGTAAGAATCTTCTTGCATTGTGGCATGTGTCCAAAATGACAGCTTTCTAAATAGTTTTAGAGTTCCAGTTTAACTTCTTTAGTGTGATTCCTGTTACCGAAAGTTTGAAGGAATGCATTGCAACTTTCTTCTTCTCTCAGTTAACTCTGCGATGTACAGTATTCTACAGGCACTTTATATGGTGATTTCGACTGTTTAGATTACCGTATCTTACAGCAATTACTTTTCTGTCAGTATGGCACATCGTTAAGGCTAACTGCTAGAAGCTAGAGCGTCAGCGTTCCACGTCAGTAGCCCGGTTTCGAAACCCTATGGGTTCGAGTGGAATTTATGGTGGATAAAGACGGTACTCGGTGGTGGGTTTTTGCGGGGTGCTTCCCGTTTTCCCTTCCGGCATACTAAGGCAACGCTGAAAGTGGCGGCAAAAATATCTTATTATTGGGAATGCAATGGTGAATAATACAGTGCCAAGTAGGCCTACCTGCCATTAAAAAAAAAATAAAAAAAATCTGGTAGCTGCTGTGTTCCTGATCCACTTGAGTTCCAATGAAGTGTTTTCTATTATGTATGGTAGGATCCATTCATACAATGTGACGTCGTCGAAATCCAATTATATTGCTAATCCAGTATGGGAGGTTTATTACTATTAGAATATTAACGATATCATCAACAGTAATCTCACTAGAGGTTTTGATTTATCTATAGTGATGTCAGACCTCGAGTGACATTTATTAGGACTATTTCGTGAATAAAATAAAAACGTAAATAATATATCCCTAAAATTCGCTCACAAAATGTTAATAATTATATATTTATGAATACTTAACCTATTCAGACATTGTGAAGTCGAAATAGATAAATGACGATTACTGCAATAAATAAATAAATAAATAAAAAGTTATTTAGTAATGCCGATTGAGAAAAACTAAATACAAGTTTAACAATGTTAATTACATGTACTGTGCATTTCTCTTGTTATTGTAACAGAAATATGTTTTCATTATCTGCTGAAATCAAAATTTAATTCAAACATTTTACAATATAATTACAAAATAATAATCTGATTAATACATTAATTAAATGAACAATTGTTATGAAGGAGTATCATTTTCTTTAGATACATAGACATGGACATGGAATTATAAGATTAAGATATAGATGTAGAAGTATGATTTCGCACTTTATTTAGTACAATGGATTCATGTGGAAACAGTTGGCGACACTGAATAAACAAAACAACGGCCATACATTAAATTAATAGTGATAAATCGAGCTGCAGAAATTATCGCGATGTATGAATGTGATTGGTTGGAATTCAAAATTTCATTACACATCATTGGCCGAAAATGGAATGACGTCATATAAACGAAATAGTATAGAGAAAATCAAAACTCGAGTGGGGTTTAATTGACTATTACACGATTAGAAGAAAGTATATAAAGATTAAAAGAAATAAAGTACTCTAATACAATAAAATAGGTATTAATTGACTTACTAAAATTCTATTTCACTAATGTTAGCTTCACCAAAACGTTTGAACGGAGCCGCCATTTTCAGTTGTCTATCTATGCGGGTAACAAATGACGATCGCAAAGCATGTTTTATAGTAAAGAATTTGCAGTTTGAAATGTTGGCAAACAAAAAAAATGCTAGGGATGTAATAAAAACATGTTGGGAAATGATAAAATTGTAGCGATAAACAGCCATGATTAGTTGAAACACGTCCTTTCGTTCCGTTTTATTGGTCAAAAGTAGTATGACGTAGTAAAAGTGTAATAGCCATATTAAACTTATGATGTCTTTCCTGGATAACTGAAATGGTCTTTTGATTGATACCTGTTTATCAGAACGAATAGTATTAGTAATAGTGGTGGTGGTAGTAGTGTTAAGTTAAATAGTAGCAGCAATAACAGTAGTAGTAGTTTATTAGCCTATAATGTGACATGTTATTTATTTACTACCGAAGAATATAAAATTACACATACATTCATGTTTTAAATTTAATTTACTCTCACTCCAGTGCAATCTACTTAACAGAATTGCTAATAAATCAGTGTGATCTATAATCCTGTGCATATTAAGAGACAATTTGAGAAAAAAGTATAAGCCTAAATCTTACTGTTAACTTATTTCCATATTAGAACGAATCAGTAATTCGCCAACACATCAACTTTAGCATAAGTTATTTGTACAGCTGTTCTAAACACTTGTTTCCGCTCAACTGTACTAATAAATGTAATATCCATTCAACGCATGTCACTGTGCGCAAACCATGTCCCTTCAAGTGTGAAACCAATAAATACAGCTTCTGCATAGAATTTAGATCAGTATTTTTTTTTTCAGAAAGTTAGGAGCAATTATTTCTCCTAACACTGTACGTTCTTTCATTGAGACAACTGCCGAAACAAATAGTCTTAAAAATAAAGCCAAGATCATTTGAAGAGTCCACTGCAAGAATGATGGATGTCACATTCTTGTCGAAATTGAACCAAGACATATAGAATGTACATACAGAGTTATATGGCATTAACACTGATAGTCATTGTCCAGTAATGATCGGAAAATCACAGTTAAGCTTTGAGCGCTAAGCATTTCAAACTTTCAATTGCTTCTCCTGCAAAATGTATTCCAAATGACATCCATCATTCTTGCAGTGGACTCTTCATTTGCTAAGGCGGCGAAACTTTAACGCAATTACGTAACCAATGTTATATTTATATTTCCGGTTTTTGAGCGCCTCTAACACTTTGCCTTGTCTCAGGAGAGGTGAAGACAAATTGTTTCCCAACGAAATCGCAAATCTATCTCAACTCGACAAATATACCTACAATTCGAAGACTAGGAAAACTGGATCCCTACGTACTCATTCTAATGAAAAAAAAAAGACCAGTAGCGTAACCTAGCTTTACGAAAAGAAAAAGGTAGATACAGATAGGCGGAAACCTTCACGTCCAATGCGAACCTCGTGTAATGTAACACAGCTTGGTGAAAAACGAAAAATGAGTCAATTATCGATGCAAACCTTCGTATGTAATGCTAGACTAGCGTCATAGTATGTGAACCACTCAACTAAAGAGACGTGATGGCATAGCATTACTGGCTATAGCAAAGGTCATCTCACAGAGCTAGCTGAAAAATTGATTAGTGAAATTAAAAATGTGACCAAGTGTATACCTACTATAAAATTCAGTAGCCTACATTTAACTCTGTATCTCATCTACTTTTAAAACTATCCATTTGAAATTTTTAAGACAGATTAAGACAACTTTGATTAACTGTTTATAAGTATGATTCTACAGAACAATAAGGTTGTAACTGTTTTTCTTATTTGAATTACTGTATCAGTGAAGTTACGGTTTACAGTGGCAGTGAATAGTATCGGTCAGTGATATAATTTATAGTATCAATGAAATGTGTTATATAGTGTCAGTGAAATGTGTTCTGAAGTGTCAGTGAAATGTGTCATAGTGCCGGTGCAGTGAGTGAGATGAGACTGAAGTGAAAGAGTATCAGTATCAATGTGAAACTTATGTACGGCCTATACATTATGCAGGTTGTAAATTAGGTTACTTATTAATTAGGTTATTGTATGTATTATTATTTATAATTTCGGAGAAAATAGCTGGAAAATAATGATTAAGAGTAGGTAGATTTGAGAATAGAGAATACAATAAATAGGCCTAAATAATATACATTATCATATCATATATCATATCATATCATATCATATATCATATCATATCATATATCATATCATATCATATCATATCATATCATATCATATCATATCATATCATATCATATCATATCATATCATATCATATCATATCATATCATATCATACCATATCATATCATATATGTATTATTTATTGTAATTATTGTGTATTATTTTTATTGAGTGTAATTAATTTACCACTGCCACCGGGTGTTTACCCACTTGCAGTGTAAATAAATACATATACACATAACTTGAAAAGTTAATATTCTAATGAATATATAACATTTTAATACATTTTTTAATCTAGTGTAAAAATAATTGAAAACACTTCGATATAACTGCCAATTTTTGCTGTAAACTAATGGAAAGACTTGAATGACTTTTTACAAAGCTTATGAACATTTTGTAGCAACACCAAACATTTTTCCAATTTCCCAAAAGATTGATACAATGGACTTCGGTCCCTTTGGGTTCCGGGATTCAGTTACGTTTAATAGGTAGGGGGTTGCAATACGTTGTCCGATAGACTTGTCTTCCATACAGCACGCGTAAACAAATAATAATGAAGGAAGAACACAAGAAGAAGAGGAAGAACAAAATGCGTTAAATAAATTATAAAAGTGAAGAACGAGAGAGATTCTGATTGAAATTGCACTCAAGCATAAATAAAGTACAGAGAACAATTCAATTAACACCAAACAAAAGGAGATGTGATATAGAAGCAAATTTATGACTTTCCACGAATGTGAGTGCAAGAGATTGGAAAATTATGAAGCTGTGTTATGAAATCACAAAGAAACGTGAAGTCTGAAATAACATAAACTACAATCCAACAAATTATAATAATGCATTATAACATTATGCGAATAATTATGTCTATACATAAAATATTAATACTGACCTTTCTCTGCACACAAGTAAAATAAATTTCACTCGCAGTTTTACTTGCAAGAACAGTATTTAGTCTTCATTACTTTCATAAATTATTATTTAGTTTCTGCTAGTCTAAATCGGGAACAATAGTCAGATTTAATCCTAAAGACGATATGATCTTGGAATAGTATTCATGCAACAAAAAAAAATCTAAGTTCAGTTTAACTGAAGGTTAATTTCATTGCCTTACCTCGGATTAATTATTTACACAATTTACTCTGAAAATAAAAAAATTATCATTTGAAAGAGTCCCAGATCAAAAATATTTTGGAGTGAAAATTACTAAATAAAATTTAGAAGAGAAATAAATAAAAACTATAATCACAAATGCAAATAGATGTTTTGTGATCAGCAGATTATCAAGTTCCAGAATAGGCCTACTAACTAGAAACAGAAAATTCGAGGTTTACGAAAGAGTTTTTCTACCCTCTCTTCTTTATTGTGCAGTAAACTGGGCATTGAGTAACAAAAGATGTTGTGTACTAATGGCATTTGAAAATAAAATACTGCGAAAAAAATTACTGAAAACAGCACACGGAAAATCTGAAGCACAAAGACATCGGATAAATTTATAACAACGTCGATTTAATTACAGTAATTATTCCAAATATACAATTAAGATGGTTCCGACATATTATGTTGTAACAAAGGATTCCTGTATGAAACACTGCTTGTATTTTCAGCCGGCAAAAGACCTTTGAATATGGAACTGGATAGACAAGTCTGGAAAACAGTTCAGGGGCAGGCCAATAAACTTCTAGGTTTTGAAATAGCCATGTTGTAATTATTATTGTATGGAAATATTTTTGAAATATGATTCTCGAGATCTCGAGTATTCGATACGCATTCGGTTGCATTTAGGGCGGATGACCAAGGCTGTACTCTACCCGTAAATTTAGCCAAATTACCGCTTCTTTCAAAATCTGTCGCAATATAATATCACCAGGGGGCTTAAACGCCCAGCTACTACCTGGCCTTTAAGTGGGGAAAGCAAATCCATAATGTGATATTGTAAGAATGTAATTGATGTATTTTATCTACTGGTAGTTTCAGTGTAATACTTTCAACCTTGGTTCGGTACAATGCTTTGACATTTCTGTTATTCCCGGATTTCGACCAGCCTCTAAGCTATATCCGCAAATAATATATTAGACGCAACTAACCCCACTCAAAAGAGCTGTAAAATACACCTGGCAGCTTTGATATTCAGCGAAGTATATCGGTGTACCGTTACACCTCATATGTGAATTATTTCCGAAACGATTGGACGCAAGGTAAGCGCAGGAACAGACTGTGGCCTTGGCTTATTTTTCTTCTGGTTTTCGAGTCAACAGGATCGATTCATATGAGCAACTTGTGCCAGAATTCAGATCGTTTTTATACATCTCTATACGCAGTACGCAGTTCTGCGTCGTGTTCATGAGAATGAGTTACGCGTTCTCACACGTGAGCGAACAAAACAAAGCGAAACTGGTTTTGTAGATGTATCCGGATAATCTTACGCAGATTCCATAAAAACTCGAAGTTATTCACTATATGACTCTTTTTATATAAGCCGTTTAATTATTATGATTTTACATACTAATGTTACAAGACAGGGAGTAGCGAACTGCATTCGAGATCTGGGACTGCGCTCAGGCGTGGGTTCGAATCCTATTTGGACTGATTTCCTGGTTGCATTTTTTCTGAGATTTTTCCTGTATGTAAGGTGAATACCAGGTGTTCCATGGCGAATTCTCACTTATATCGCCATTTTATATTTTTTGCATTAATAACTTATGTAGACTTATTCAGTGCAATATTGGTTTGCTATTCTAATACTCGTCTTGGTTCTTCCGCATCTACGTTTTATTTTTATTTTAGTAGGTTATTTTACGACGCTTTATCAACAGCTTAGACTATTTAGCGTCTGAATGAGATGAAGGTGATAATGCCGGTGAAATGAGTCAGGGGTCCAGCACCGAAAGTTACCCAGCATTTGCTCATATTGGGTTGAGGGAAAACCCCGGACTAAACCTCAACCAGGTAACTTACCCCGACCGGGAATCGAACCCGGGCCACCTGGTTTCGCGGCCAGACTCGTTAACCGTTACTCCACAGGTGTGGACCCGCATCTACGTAGCTGTGACAACTATTTCATCTGCAAATCTTAAGTTATAGGTAATCTCATTTATAGGAATTGAGAGAATTTATTGTGTTCTGCCCAAGGGCAGGTCTTTCACTGGAAACCCAGCATTCTCCAATCTTTTCTATTTTCTGCCTTTCTCTTAGTCTTTGCATACAAACTATAATATATCTCAATGTTGTCTATCATCTTAATTTCTTTTGCCCCGAACTTTTCTTCCATTCACCATTCTTTCCAGTGAATCCCCTTTAGAAGGCAGTTTCTTCCTTAGCCGGTATCCTAGGCAAATTCTTTTTCTCTTCGTGATCAGTTTCAGCATTATTCTTTCGTTATCCA
Source organism: Periplaneta americana (assembly GCF_040183065.1). Lineage (NCBI taxonomy): Eukaryota > Metazoa > Arthropoda > Insecta > Blattodea > Blattidae > Periplaneta > Periplaneta americana. Next base: position 59,247,366 of record NC_091125.1, on the reverse strand, counting down.
CTTTTATTCTGTCTGTCCATTCCACTAGCTCCATTCTTCTCCATCTCCACATTTCAAATGCTTCTATTCGTTTCTCTTCACTGCGCCATAATGGCCATGTTTGTGTCCCATAAAATGCCATACTCCACACAAAGCAATTCACTAGTCTCTTCCTTAATTTTTTTTTCTCAGAAGTCTATTAAAAGCTTCATTTACAATCCTTCTTTTGTCTTCCTGGCAGCAGCTCGTTACTACTCATAGCACACTCCAAGTATTTGAAAGTATCTACTTTTTCTACTGCCTCATTTCGAATTCGTAAGCCTACCTTCTTTATTTTTCTTCTGATAACCGTGGTCTTCGTCTTGTTTGCATTTATCTTCATTCCATACTGCTTACAGCTTTCTTTTAGCTCCAATAGCATATCCCTTAGTATCGTCTCCTCTTCTGCTAACAATATCATATAATCAGGAATCGTATAATCACTCGAGGACAGACCTGCAGAACTGTAGCTCCCAAGAGCGACTACTTTACTCTCCTTTCTTACCCCACCCACCTTTTCTACCAGTGCGGTCATGACGTTCTAGTTACGCTCGGCTGCATCAACATTCGTTCTCGCGGCGGCACGTATACAATACACTATCAATAATTACAAATGAACAGATAATAAAATCCTTAGGAACATACCTTTAGAACGTAAGAGAAAAATGAATGAGGGAAATAAACAAATTAAAAGACATGTAAAATAAATTTTAAAATGTATCTGTGCATATAATGTAAGAAGATTTACCTATGTATATATCGTCCTATTACTAGTAAAGCCGATTAAATCCACTTTTTCTGTAAAATAAGTTAAGCACAGTCCCCGACTTGTCTTTCCGTGCTCTGTATTCTATTAAAATGAAAAAAGTCCGAAATGTTGCATGCAGGCAACAAATCAACTACTTTATTTGAAGAATTTATTATGATTTTTCGTGCATTAATAAAGTTTTAATTCCTGTTCTTACAAAACTTGTATTACTGGTCTTAACTGGTTTTACTAGTAATAGGACGACAAATAAATTGTGCGTTGATAAGTGAGTGATAGTTATATGATCGGATGTCAATGCTGTCATTCAACATTGTAACGCACTCCAGCCAAATAAATAAATAAATAAATAAGCGTACTGCAGTTTAAAAAGAACTGGAACATGGCAAAATCTAAACCCATGAAGAAATACTACTTCCAAAGGAAATGGGAATATAATTATTTTGTTTGTTGAAGACGAAAGAATTGCTTGTTTATTGTGTCCCATCCAATTTATTTCTACTCGTCATTTCAATATTAAACCACATTTCAACAAAGCCCATATTAAGAATTATGAAATGCACAAACTTTCGGGTAAATTCATTATTACGAACTGTATATTGATTATTCATTTATATACTGTTAAATTAAGGACGTCATTCGTTGTGTTCATTTTGAATTGAAATTAATAGTGACTTTCAAGGTTCATTACTTACATGCTATAAATTTATGTTTCCGTAGGTGATGATAGGAGGAAAGTTTTCGAAAACCTAAAGTAGGTTAAGTACAAAGAAATCTCAAAGAAACTACCGACAGGAAATCTAGCATAATTGTAAATCTTGAAACGAGATAACGCATTATAAAAACATTGAATTTATTACAATCCTTTTTGAAAATTACATACCGCCACTGATGGACCTTGACGACCAGAGAACTCTACGCGGAAGTCGATCATCCCCAATAGAAGTGCAGTGAGGCTGACGTCATATTTCCCCTAATTACGAGTTCTGCAGGCCTGCTCGAGGATATAGGATCACATTGTTGAACACTTCTTTTCTAATCTGAACTCTTTTCTCTTCATGATGTCCGAATCAAATTTGTCTGAAATAAAAAGGAGTAAACTATTGATTATACACATCTGCGGTTTGCGCCATTGCAAAGGGAATTTCGAGTTCTATCCGCACCCCGCTTTAGAGAATGGACCAATTCGTGATCTTAGTCGAGCTCATTAAACAACTTCGACAGCGTAGGAGAAGGTTCCATGTGTGTTGTAGCTTAGTTGAGTTTAAATTTCTTACGTGTTCAATTTCGTTTTAGAACGCAATATGTAAAAGCATCCGGATCTCAGGAATCCTTAGAAAATATGTAGCTTCAGCAGAGTACTAGAGTGGCTGTCGATTGGTTTCATAACGAATATATGTTAGTTCAAATACTTACATTTCCAACACTACTAAAAAATTAGTCATTTCCAATACTATCTGTTTATGGTTCTGCCATTACTGTCATTTCCAATACTATCTGTTTGTGGTTCTGTCATTACTGTCATTTCCAATACTATCTGTTTATGGTGCTGCCATTACTGTCATTCCAATACTATCAGTTTACGGTTCTGCCATTACTGTCATTCCAATACTATCTGTTTATGGCTCTGCCATTACTGTCATTTCCAATACTATCTGTTTGTGGTTCTGCCATTACTGTCATTTCCAATACTATCTGTTTACGGTCCTGCCATTACTGTCATTTCCAATACTATGTGTTTACGGTTCTGCCATTACTGTCATTCCAATACTATCTGCTTATGGTTCTGCCATTACTGTCATTTCCAATACTATCTGTTTATGGTGCTGCCATTACTGTCATTTCCAATACTATCTGTTTACGGTTCTGCCATTACTGTCATTCCAATACTATCTGTTTATGGTGCTCCCATTACTGTCATTCCAATACTATCTGTTTATGGTTCTGCCATTACTGTCATTTCCAATACTATGTGTTTACGGTTCTGCCATTACTGTCATTCCAATACTATCTGCTTATGGTTCTGCCATTACTGTCATTTCCAATACTATCTGTTTATGGTGCTGCCATTACTGTCATTCCAATACTATCTGTTTACGGTTCTGCCATTACTGTCATTCCAATACTATCTGTTTATGGTTCTGCCATTACTGTCATTTCCAATACTATCTGTTTGTGGTTCTGCCATTACTGTCATTTCCAATACTATCTGTTTATGGTTCTGCCATTACTGTCATTTCCAATACTATGTGTTTACGGTTCTGCCATTACTGTCATTCCAATACTATGTGTTTACGGTTCTGCCATTACTGTCATTCCAACACTATCTGCTTATGGTTCTGCCATTACTGTCATTTCCAATACTATCTGTTTATGATGCTGCCATTACTGTCATTCCAATACTATCTGTTTACGGTTCTGCCATTACTGTCATTCCAATACTATCTGTTTATGGTGCTCCCATTACTGTCATTCCAATACTATCTGTTTATGGTTCTGCCATTACTGTCATTTCCAGTACTATCTGTTTATGGTTCTGCCATTACTGTCATTTCCAATACTATCTGTTCACGGTTCTGCCATTACTGTCATTCCAATACTATCTGCTTATGGTTCTGCCATTACTGTCATTTCCAATACTATCTGTTTATGGTGCTGCCATTACTGTCATTCCAATACTATCTGTTTACGGTTCTGCCATTACTGTCATTCCAATACTATCTGTTTATGGTGCTGCCATTACTGTCATTCCAATACTATCTGTTTATGGTTCTGCCATTACTGTCATTTCCAGTACTATCTGCTTATGGTTCTGCCATTACTGTCACTTCCAATACTACCTGTTTACGGTTCTGCCATTACTGTCATTCCAATACTATCTGTTTATGGTGCTGCCATTACTGTCATTCCAATACTATCTGTTTACGGTTCTGCCATTACTGTCATTCCAATACTATCTGTTTATGGTGCTGCCATTACTGTCATTCCAATACTATCTGTTTATGGTTCTGCCATTACTGTCATTTCCAGTACTATCTGCTTATGGTTCTGCCATTACTGTCATTTCCAATACTATCTGTTTATGGTTCTGCCATTACTGTCATTTCCAGTACTATCTGTTTATGGTTCTGCCATTACTGTCATTTCCAATACTATCTGTTTACGGTTCTGCCATTACTGTCATTCCAATACTATCTGCTTATGGTTCTGCCATTACTGTAATTTCCAATACTATCTGTTTATGGTGCTGCCATTACTGTCATTCCAATACTATCTGTTTACGGTTCTGCCATTACTGTCATTCCAATACTATCTGTTTATGGTGCTGCCATTACTGTCATTCCAATACTATCTGTTTATGGTTCTGCCATTACTGTCATTTCCAGTACTATCTGCTTATGGTTCTGCCATTACTGTCACTTCCAATACTATCTGTTTACGGTTCTGCCATTACTGTCATTCCAATACTATCTGTTTATGGTGCTGCCATTACTGTCATTCCAATACTATCTGTTTACGGTTCTGCCATTACTGTCATTCCAATACTATCTGTTTATGGTGCTGCCATTACTGTCATTCCAATACTATCTGTTTATGGTTCTGCCATTACTGTCATTTCCAGTACTATCTGCTTATGGTTCTGCCATTACTGTCATTTCCAATACTATCTGCTTATGGTTCTGCCATTACTGTCACTTCCAATACTATCTGTTTATGGTTCTGCCATTACTGTCATTTCCAATACTGCTTATGACAACGACCGTATATTTTGACACATACGTCATAAATGGTAAATAACAATTGCAACATAGCTAATTTACAACAAAGTCAGAATTGTAGACTACTATTTAGTAAAAGGAAACAATAAAAATGAACTTCCTCTTCCACTTCTCACACTGGAGACTGTATACTGTACGTTAAAAAACATAGGTGTGATTAAAAGTTCATAGCAGACATAGTCTTGTCATAGTTTAAAAATTGTTTAGTGTAAATTAAAACACATGCATATGAACACCTAGGCCTATTATAATTATTCAAGTTTGTATGTAGCTTAAAGTACTGAGACATTTTTCTAATGAACACTTACGGTTAACAAGATCCGAAAGAGCTCCAGAAATCCCTTCTTCAATATGCGCGTGTACCACCGTCTTCTCTTCGTCGGCTGGAATTATAGACATCTCCTTTTTAGTTCAAGTTCTTGTTGAATACTATCCTGGCGAAGGTGTTTTATGAGTTTTAAGATATTAGGATGAGGCTTTAACACCATTCGATTAACTTATTATGCCATCGTTCAGTGGGGTTATTCGATCTATGTTTTTCACCGTACACATTCCACATGAATCCATACGTGTCAATTGTAAGCCATTGTTCAACGAAGTAATCGTTAAAATGTGTCATTTTTTTCATTTTGGGGCGAATTTCTCATAATGATAAGCCATGCATCTTCGATGTAGGAAGGTGGTAACGAAGCAAGTGAAGAACACATTCTAACATGGAGGCGTATTTTTTTTTTTCCTGTAGACCTATAATCTTGTGCAAGTCCTAACTGTTGTAACTTGCGCCACAAACACTGATTGAAATGAAAATTGCATCCACTCACTCGCGCATCAGGAAAGACACAAGGTTGTATCACAGGAGTTTCAAAGTCAATTTTTACAGCCTTTGGTTTCCACTCCGGGCAATGGTTAGATATTAAATATAGCAATCTCTTGTAGGTTGTTCTAGAGCAGCGGACATCAGCTCAGAGCACCCTGGGGCTAGCGTTTCTTACCAGCGGAGAACACAGTGCACAATGGTGCAATCGTAGCTGCTAACGGGTATGTTTCTACCTCTTCCTGCTGCACGACAGGACACACGGGACGGCTCCGCTTACCCTTTATCCATTTCAGCGAGTGCTGGCGACCACTGCTCTAGAGAGTGGTATTGGAAATGACACGGAATTAATTAATTGAGAACGGGAATTATGTTTGGTATCGGAAATGACACAGAATACCCATATTCTTTAAAGTATTGGAAATAACAAGCAACGTTCATAATGACATCTTCTTTCCTCTATGTCATTGTTTCTCTGTTTCGCGGACTATATAGCCTAAGACATAAGTCTTGGATGTATTGGTTGGTGAAAGAGGAAGTAAAATTATTATTATTATTATTATTACTATTATTATTATTATTATTATTATTATTATTATTATTATTATTATTATTATTACTTGGTAAAGTACGTTTATTTCTTTTTCATAATAATTTTACTTCAGTTGGATTAACTCCACCAACTACGACTAAGTTACATATAATCATTTTATCTTTCTTACGAATTTCTAAGAATATGTGTTTCACTTGCAAGAAATATCTGAACAGGAAAATGCAAATTTTGCTGAAGAAACTAGCTGACCGATTATGCTCGTACATTTAATAAAAACTTGCAAACACTTGGAGATTCTTTGTTTTTCTACAAAGGAAATGCCTTGTAACATTATCCATCTTAACGTCATGTTCAATAAACAAAAAATAGTACGGAAAATGTCTATTGAGAAGCGAGCACTTCATTAGTAATTACCGTTGATGAGGTCGATTCTGATCTTCCTGATTGAAATTGCAGAGAAGCAAATTCATTCAGTATACAATAAGAAATTGTTGTTCGTATGTTTTATTCGGACAATAAATATCTACAGCGTGATAAGAAATTATTGGGTTTTGGCGCATTATTTTAAACGTGAAAACATCCAAAGTTTCGTAGTTATGTATCTGCTTCATCATAATCTTTCCTCTTTCCCTATCTTTTCGCGCGATAGCGTAGGTTCGAATAACAGTTAATGCATTTTGCTACCTTAGCAAGTACTGGAAATATTATTATAGAAGTAAATAGTAGCAGACTGAACTACGGAAATACATGATTTTGTTCTAATTAATATTTCTTAAAGTACAATTACTAAAGGATAAATCAAAATTAGATATGACTGCTTAGGCCTATATTACACTATCAAATTTGTGTGTCACAGAAGTTTGATAAAATATATATGAAAAAATCTTTTACAGTGTAATATAGCATCTTGTCGGCCTGGTTGGCGCAGTTGGTATAGCGCAGGCCTTCTATGCCTGAGGTTGCGGGTTCAATCCCGGGCCAGGTCGATGGCATTTAACTGTGCTTAAATGTGGCAGGCTCATATCAGTAGATTTACTGGCATGTAAAAGAACTCCTGCGGGACATAATTCCTGCACACCGGCGACGCTGATATAACCTCTGCAGTTGCGAGCGTCGTTAAATAAAACATAACATTTTAATATAGCATCTATAGCTGTGACATAGTTCTGTGATAAAAGTTATGGTCATTATCATACCTTTGATAAAATCTGTGACCGAGAAGAAAGAAAATGGCGGACATTAAGTACACATGGTCCGTGAAAACCACAGAACTTTTAATATCTCATTATGAGACACATGAAATGTTTCATCATTCATTATTAAATACTTAGTATATATAGGATTTCACACCTTCACACTGAAGTTCTCTCAGTAGAGTTTGATGGATTCCTTTTGTATCTTTTCTCCCAACCCCAATCTCTAACTCAAATCGTCGGTTTAGAGTGTAAACCTGCTAACTAACAAAAAGGAAATTTTACAAGGAAAAAAAAAACTGTCCACACTGTGGAGTAACGGTTAGCTTGTCTGGCCGCGAAACCTAGTGGCATGGGTTCGATTCCCGGTCTTGGAAAGTTACCTGGTTGAGGTTTTTTCCGGGGTTTTCCCTCAACTCAATATGAGCAAATGCTGGGTAACTATCGGTGCTGGACCCCGGACTCATTTCACCGACATTATCACCTTTATCTCATTCAGATGTTAAATAATCTAAGATGTTGATAAAGCGTTGAAAATAACCTACTAAAAAAAACAAACAAAAAACTGAATATAAATTAACTCTGAAACCTCACCATCTGTACTTTGGATTTAGTCCTAAAGTATCAGAAGTACCTGGAACCCAGAAACCCTCTATCAGACACAGGGCTCTTTTACGTGCCGTATATTTACAGGACCTTCCCACCTTTACAAATCGCGTTGTGTATCTTGAGCAGTAGCGACCGTTAGATTGGAAGTGTTTGGTCGTACTGCGCATGCGTTAGACTGATTTCTACACTGTAGATACAACATGTATACTGTTTTCGCTGTAAGAAAAATCCTAATGTAAACACAAGCACGTTGCTGTCATACCCGTGATTGGCTCCCAGTCGAAACACTCGCAAGACGCAGAGAAATATAGTTCGTGTTTGGAAACCATAATCTTGTATTATTTGAAAATACAAAATTCAATTCTAGTTGTTAAATACAATGAAACATATTACTTCACTCATATGTAAAACGTTATGTAAAAGAAAAACTACTTTTATATTTTGTTATGTACTATGAACGCGGATTAATACCAACAGTAACAACGCTGTAGTCTGTTCTTCTAAGAGCTGGTGTCACTACGTAAGCACGTGGTACTGAAGTATGGCTTCTGTATCCTCGGTGTGTGTGGTTATTAGTCATAAGATTGGAAACCTTCTCAAAAGCGGAAAAACAAATAGTCTCAAATGTATATAATAAATAATGTGATAATTTAATTACAGTATAATTATAAAGTAAATGTTTCCTAAGGAAACGAATGCATAGTAATGAGGTTAGGTCTACTTGACGAGTAACGGGAAATGTTTAACATGAAACAGAATGTACAACAGTAGGCGGGAACACGTACTGAGAATCTATGGCGCCAAACAGTGGCCAATGAAGCCTCACTTCAGTCACGTGCTATTGTTTACATTAGGATTTTTCTTACAGCGAAAAGATTATAGATGAGGTATGTGTTCAAAGTTTGTAGTTTGCCGTATACGCATGGCTGCTCTTACTATAATTCTAACGTTCACTGACGTCACTATTACTCAAGATATATCGTTAGATGTGTACTTTCCTCACAAAAAAAGTAATACTAGGAATTTTATCTGTATTTAAAATCCATTACTCACACCCGGGTTTGATCACGCAAACTTCGGATTCGTCTGCTGGCATTGTAACCAAGGACACTAAGAGTTAATCACAATTAGTCACAGAAGAAAAGTCTAGCTGGAACGGGACTGTTTGGAAGACAGGACTGACGTAAGTGTATAATGTTGAAATGCATTTAGAAATATTAGGCATAAATAAGGCGAAATTAAACGAAAACTGTAAATAAAATAAATTAATAATAATATAATAATTAATAATAATAATAATAATAATAATAATGGCTCGCAGTACCGGTCTTATTTCGTTCTCCATATCTTGAATATCTTACATTTCTTCATTTATATTGTTTGCACATATTTAATCACACTATTTTTGCCAGAAAATTTTATTTGTTATTGTTCTTAATTGACAACTATTCCTTGCCCGTGGCCGAGTGCTTAGCCTCTTTGCCTTTCATCGTGGCTACACGGCTTCGTTTCCAGCCTGAGTTATGAACGACTTTGGTGTAGATAAAGCGAGCACGAGTGATTTTTTCGGTGTTCTGTTTCTTCTCACCAATATCTTACTTACTTACTTACTTACTTACAAATGGCTTTTAAGGAACCCGAAGGTTCATTTCCGCGCTCACATAAGCCCGCCAGCGTTCCATATCCTGTGCAAGATCTCACCAATATCATAATTATTATATTATTACTCCACTGTGCCCTCAGTCTGCGAGGTCCCGAGCCAAGTATCTAGAACAAAAAAAAAGTAGCTAAAAGTTGTACACACTTCGTGTTTAATAGAGGCTGTTATTGTTAATTGACAGCTATTGCGATAGAATAACATTTCTGGATACATTTCTTGAAGCATGTTTCATTTACTACTATAACTTACGTAATTGAATTAGAAATGAACTATCAGAATAATGAAATAAAAAATAAATATTTGCGTACTAACTTGCGTGAGAATTTCAAATGGATTATATTGATTTGTTCTGGAGTAAAAGGGCGTACATGTCATGTCCACATATCACTCATAAATCAACTCCTATTCTTATTCCCCTCTTTTACCGGCTTACGATCCTATGCGGCGAAGGGGAGAGAGAGTATTGTCTCTGAATTGACACTAGTACATCCAAACATAGTGGTTCTCCCTAGATATGTGTTTAGCACAACGCAAGGCCACACCAGAGACATCACAGGACAATTATCACGACAATGGACAACCACCCAGTCCCATAGACAGAATATATTTTTTTTCCATTACCTGAAAATCTTATTTTGTTATTGTTTTTAATTGACAACTATTCCTTGCCCGTGGAAATCGAACCACGGACCGCTTAGATAGACAGCACGTGGCTACCTCAGAGTCACCGCGGCAGACCACAAATCTACTCAAATGGCATAAAAATGCACACAAAGACGCAACATTCGTCATAAACAACTTCGCCGTATTAGAGATCTTAATAACAATTGTGCTCATATTTCTGTGCAAATAGTAAAATACACCTTTTATAGCACCACATCAGTTTCTCAGTCTTTTATGTATGTAATGATAATGATTACTTACTGAGCAATTTTATTGTATAAAATATTCAACGGTCTACTGTACTGGATAATAGAGAAATATTATAACAAATCCAGCGTAACGCTAGAACATCATATTATTTTAAGAAATCGTCAATTGTTATACAGTATTATAAAAAAATCCAAACACTTCAGCACATAATAATTCACCAGTGTTAAAAATATATTCAAAATTCAATGAAATATGTAAAATTGGGATCTAGATTTTAGCATTTCTTATATGAAATATAAACATTTTCTTACTAATATACTGAAGGTAGTTGATTTCAAATAATATTGCTATCTATTTGTTACTCTATAATTTGCCATTTATAGCTACATTTTACATCTTTTGGTTTTAATAGCTATATTTATCTATTTTTTTCATTTATTTTTATTTTGTAATTTTCATTTATATCTCTATCTATGCTTTTTATTATGTGGTATGCGTTTTTTTTTTTCATTTTTCATTTGTATTTACACTCTTATCTTGCATTTATATCTCTTTTATCATGTTATCTCCAATTTTATGTTCTAAGCAAATATTTGTACTGTCTATTGTAATTGGGGCTTTGCACTGTTATAGAAATTAATTAATTAATTAGCCTATATGTGATTTCATGTGACACATAATTGTTCTTGTTCTTCTTAGAGATATTTTTATTTGGTTATTCAACGACGCTGTATCAACTCCGGATCGGCATGCAAGAGCCTTAACCGACGGAACTACGCCGGTGGCCTAGAAATAATTAATTAGCATTGTTTATCATAGTAAAGATTAGACCTAGTCTTAGTTTTGCAAGATAAGTGTTTAATTAGTCTTCCTCGCCTTATATGGCTAGGTTTGTCCATATAAAATAATTTGAGATAACGTTTAACTAGAAAAGCTGTATTGAATATTGTATTAAACTGTAAATATTTAATTAGATTATAATGTATTGTTCGGTCTGTGGTTGATTTTGAGTACACATTTACTGGTTTATAAATACTACAGTAATACCTCATAACTGACCGTAATCACAAAGCGGAGTAAAATAAATTATTAAAAGAAAATAATAACTTGAAGAAAGAACCGTGAAAACAAGTAAATATGAAATGTTCAAAAAGACATTTTCGGTCTCTACTTTAAGGTATTATTCCCAGAGAGAATGGAAGATAATTATTGTATTCCGACTCCATGTTCGTCGCTTCAGACTTCAATTCTTAAGTTGAATCACCCTATATAATGAATTTTTCTTGGAAGTTGGCCCACATATGCGGATGCAGTAACGTTGTAATTTAGATTGGCTAGTAATTCTTCTAGAAAAAGTGACTTGGTTTGTCTATCAGGGGCGCATTATTAAATTCCACGAACGATTACTCTTGTGTGCCCATTTCGAGGAAGAAAAAACTTGTACAATGCTTTTACCGGGCCAAACAAGAAGAAATGACCACTTCCATCTCGGTTCATCACGTTTTCTTGAATGCAACTTAATAATGTTGAGAGAGGGTCATTCGCAAGCCTGACACTGTTTTAGGGGCAGAGTAATCAAGCAGCGTTGTTCAACGGGTAACAGTTTCGAAAGCAGATCTATCACCTCTTACCTACGGTACTAGCCAGCTTATTGGAATAACAAGACAGATGACCCCCGTTGTTGTCAGTGTAACGGTATTTATTAAAGCCTAATTCAGTTTCGAAGTCTCAGGATCTACATATTGAAAAAGACGTTAATGAGAAGAGATCGTGACATAACCAAAACGTTCGTTATCACTGTACATCGCCATCATCGTCTTCATCATCATCATCATCATCATCATCGTCATCACATCGAGTTTTCTTGACTACTTTCTTGAGAACTCTTCCTTAAATTCTAAGTTCTTCCTAGTTTTGTTCATTTCTGATTTGACTTCAGTTATTTCTCGCTAGAAATTTGTTGTTTCGCTTTATTTTATGGATTAAATATGATTATTTATTATCCTGTGATTATATTAAATGCGTATGTATTTTGGACTTGAAATTACAAAAGAAGGAAAGAATGATTCTGAAATAACAAAGAGGATAATTATTAAGGATCGAACAGTAATATAAATTCTGAAAGGGATTTTTTCGTAAAAATAAATAGGTATGTTGAAATAAAACTAAAATCCATATTATTTATAGACCAATAATAATAATTTTAATAATTTAAAGTGTAGAAACGTGGAATATGAATGCCAAACTGAAATCAGAATATTGTAGTCAACAAAAATGGATTTTTGAAAAGGTGACCACGATGCTCTAAACCAGAGATTCCCAAACTCTTGTTAGCTTCGTGCCCACTTTTGAGAACTGGATGCTGGCTACCGCTCCCCCCTCAAAATTAGTTGTAATATCCATGATGAAATCAGGAATGAGAACTTTAATCCATGTTACTTTGTAGGTCCATATTTAACTATTTAGAAGTGAATGTACAATGTAGATAAAAATTAGAAACAGTTTTATTTAAAAAAAAAAAAACAAATTATAGATCGTGCGTTATCTCGTGAAACCAAATGCTTGTGTGCGCCGTTGCATAGTATGATAGGGATAAGTGAGCTCGCTTACTACACATAGAAGCATAGCGAGGAAGAGAAGCTCCTCAGTCCACTTTCTTTTTCCCCTAACGCGCAGGTAAGTTTCACGAGATATCGAATGGCCTGTACTAGATTTAATATAATTTTTTCATCTGTCAGAAGTCCCATATTTGTCCACACTTCCTATCAATGGCTGGCTGCCTCCTTACAAATCTTCACGCAAATATGTCATGTTGTCAGATGGAAAATATATCTCAAATTAAAGAAAAACACCATCACAAAATAATGGCATATTTTCTTGCCGTATATCTTAACATTCGCATACACCAAACGCACACTGAAACATAGCTTATGTTAACTGTTCGTAAACTTAAGTTATTACATATATAGTATTTTGAGAATAAAATTATAGGACATAATTTAAAATAAATCAAGACCTCTGTTAAATGTTTCGTTGCGTATTAATATAAATTTATTTATGTAATGCCCATGAAAACCTAAATGTCTCCTCTATCGTATCCTTACAATTGCCAGGTCTTTTCTGTTCAGTGTCATCCAAAAATTGTCTTTCTACACTTACCAAAAGTGTCATTCCTTAATATTTTTGAGTGTCCAAAGTGCACGTCTTGCAAAAATGTATTTTATGCACGCTGTTCAAAAAATAAATAAATAAAAGCAAACTCAATTTTGAGCTCATACCTATTATTTGTGACGTTATTGATGTTTATACCCGCATATATGAAATTTAAGGTAAAACAAAAATACTAGCCTAATGTCTCACGATAAATATGTAGATAGACTTATTTCGTGAACTGAGGCGTTCAAAGCTAAAGTGGATCAAGTCACAAATTTACATAAATTGGGTTTAATTTATTTTCTGATTTTATCTGAAGTTGGATCTTTTCCGAGCAATAATGGATCAAGTCTTAATTCCAAGCATTCGCCGGTAGGTGACACCAGTCACTTTTGGCTCAGATTATTTGTTCACGATGTTCTGAGCCATAGTGGACCAAGTCACCAGTGTTGCATCAATTAATATGACAATTGTTTATATTTTATAAATCTAGAATTTGAGAATGGAGCAATAAAATTATTGCTAGTGAAATTAGATAATCCACTTGAGCAAGTTAAAGTTAAGTCCTATTATCTCAAAACTATGTCTCATGGACTTGATCCACTTTAGCTCTGAACGCTTCATTATTGTTTCTTCCAACGTGGTAACTGATAATGATTTGTTATTTATTTAGTAATAATGTGAATCTTAGCAACGCAATTATTGTCGTTAATTCATACTTCTTTCATAATTAATTCGTATTTTAGTACGATATTTGTATATCTCACAAGAACTTAAAAATTCAGATCTAATGTTTATTCAAAATACTTGGTAGTGGAAAAAATCATGTATACAACATTTTTGGAAGAGTTAGAAGACTGCTTGGATAAATGTAGATGCTATCTTTAGGAGTTACAGATTCCCTCAGGGATATGTAAATAATAAAAATGAAAATAATATATCTTATAACATTATTATGCGGAAGAAAGTCGGAAAATACGGGAGACGAGATATTTCAGAAAAATGGGATGAAATACGCGAAATTCGGTAAAATAGAAAAGAATTGACGATCCTACTTCGACTGATCGTCCATAACATGTTAACGAACCCTACTCCATATCTTTACAAGAATACATTAAAGCAGAAAATTGTTTACAATTTTGTGCGTTAATAAAGAGAGCTCTACTGTTATTGTGTAAATGCTACAAGAATGTGGCTGTGAAAATTGTACAATTTTCAATTAACCTTACTATAGCGTTGCTGGAGTAGTTACACGTTTGCATACACATGTAGACAGCTTAATATCCAATGCTATAAAGTGGTGTTGGTTTGTTTGTGAAGTAAAACCGCTGCGTGATGATGGATGAACTATTTGTCGATTTTGCTCCCAGTGAATGGAACCCACTCCTCTTAGCAGGAAGCTGGGTGGAGTCGAATGCCCAGGTGGCTATCCAGCACTCATGGGGGTCATGGGAGGAAAGATGCAACTGGAAACCAGTCATTAAGCAGACGAGTTTGTTTGGTCCGGTTCTATTCGAATAAGCACGTAATGATAACAGACTGGAGTTACGTATTATGTATGCTAATGGTGCCTGCAATTATAACAATGGCTAGGTACGAGAAAATTAGGACAGTCTCAGTTAGAAAATACACGTGTGATAATCCTCACTTTGGTGGTGAAGAAGATGCGTGATTAATGTCACCATACTTATTATTGTATTGTATTTTTCTCTGTTTATGTACATATATTAATGCAATGTGTGCATTAAAATCCACTCCCATTAACAAATCTATATATATAATTTTAACTGGTAATGGAAATTACGGGAAAACGGCTGAACGGATTTTAATAAATGGCCCCTCATTTTGAAGCTTGGAACCCAAAGTTTTTCGGAAAAGTAGTAGGTTTCAGTGAAATGTCAATTTTCCTACACAATTTTCCTATTTTCCAAAATCCATCTGTTGTCAGTTTTGAGAACTAATTTTATCGAAACACGGCCGACTTTATTGACTTTCAGAACAAAACACACACTACAATAAACAATAGGCTATTACACGAAGTCCATGACCTGCAGGATTGCCGACATATTTAGAGCTCAATTCAATTTGTTATTAAAAACTGATTCTGCAGTGTATAATAATTTTCTGAGTACAACTGTGTATTGGATATTCAAATCTACAAAACTTGAGGTGGTTTGATGACATTATTATCATTAGAAATTAAATATTATTATAGTTAATATCATGATGCATCTATTTTTCATTAATTGTACATAATATTGATGCTATATTGATGACATGAAAGTGAAACGTTTTGAGGTTATGTAAGTAAATGTAGAGAATATCTTAATTTAGATCTTCATTTCTATAATTTACTGAGTGGCTGCTATAGGCCTATATACGAGTAACTGCAAAACTTAAGTAAGATAATAATATTGTTATTAGAAATCAAATATTTTTATACTTATTAGTCCAGTGGGGTTGGGTCTTTTTCATATACTTAATGGCGGTGTAGTGTAGATCTTGATATGTGTCATTGCCTTCAGTATTGGCTCGAGAGAGCGCAAAAATTACAGTTCCTAAGGAAAGATAAAAAGGTATTACTTACTGATAAAATAAGAGGCCTAGACAATTTTGTAGTCTCCAGGTCATTTCAGCAAGATCTCTTAGAAGAATAAAATGATTTTACGCTCTACATTTCAAGTTCTACATGCAGCAGCTATAAGAAAATGCTATTGTTCGAAAGCTTAGCAAACCTGACATTTTTTTAACTTTTGCCTACAATCCACAATGACCCGAAATAGCTACTGCTATCGTCCTGACATTGATACTTGCGTTTTCGCGTTGAAGCTCAAAAACTGAAGTTGGATAGGTTCAAGAAAAAGTATTTGGCCTAAAAAAATCCATTCAGAGGGAGTATGTTTCATTATTATGGAAGCAAATAACTATCAAAAAGAGAAGTATTCTTCATTGAAAATAAATCTGAACAATTTTTATTTGAACTTCTAACGAACTTAGTTTGCAGCAGTATTTGCTGCACAAGCCACTAGTAATTAATTTATTTACATACATTTCACTCACAATAACTCACTTTGTCCGAGCCTAAGGACAAGCACAACTCTACATATCTGTAGATATCTAAATATTACCGGTATTTCACTTTGGAAACAGAGACAGTTACATTGTTTCAAAGAATTCACTGCGAATTTGATGTTTAGATTCAATGTAACAATTTGTAAGGCAGTAATGTGATGACATGATCACATATCGGAATATTTTCTACGACTCTCCTGGCTCCGCTTGCAAGATCGACGATTAGTACATTCTCTTTGCCTGCTATATCGAATTATACATGATTCCACACCCAACTACCTTGCCTCTCGGTTTACTCTCCTAGCTTCACATCATAATCGTAATACACGTTCACAGCACAATCTATTGCTATCAATACCACGTTATCAGACATCTCTGTACTCAAGTTCTTTCTCAATAGCCAGGGCCCTCTCATGGAATTCGCTGCCGCTGGAAATCAGGGGTAGTCTTAGTCCCCAGTTATTTAAAATTAGGTTGTTTAGAAATATTTTAAATGCACAGAACTAGTTTTTAGGTATAATTTTTATTTATTATTATTATTATTATTATTTTACGCAGTCATTACTTTCTTTTTCCATTAACACTAATATCTAGGTAATTGTCATTGTCTCAATGTAACACGTGCTGTGCTGATCATACTAATTGTACTATTCCTTTAGTTGTGAGATTATATTCATATGTATTATTTTTTTTTTCTTTTAACTTAATATTTGTATACTAGAATGTATTTTTCTGTTTGTGATTATGTATTCAGTCTCTTTTTTTATTACATATATATTTTTTTATTATTGTTATTTCAAAGTTAATACTGATTGTGTATATGTATTCAATCTCTCTTTTCTACTTAATTATGTTTATTATTATTTTTAAGTTCATATTTGTATACCGGTATGTATTTTTCTGTATGTGATTTGATCCTGGTTGAGTGGAAGAAAAGGCCTGATGGCCTTAACTCTGCCAGGGAAAATAAAACTATTATTAATAAAACTATTATTAATGTTCTAAATTACACTCATACACTCACACATCTTTATATACTGTACATAGAACAAACTGCTCAGTCTGAAGTGTTCTTCTTTAGCCATGAAAAAGTAAATCTGTGTTGCATACTGAAATCAGATATTAATTGTGAACTAGTTCCAATTTTCATAATTTATATTAAATGAGAAAGATCCCATCCATCGAAATAGAGTTAGGAAATGATCCCAGGATGGAGGTAGCATTATCTTCTTGAACCGCAATTCCAATGCGTTGACGAAGGAAATTGATACATCTAGGAACCCCGGTACAGGACAGTAGGCATGTACTAATTTGGGTCAGTAGATCGTTAGCGTCTCTACACCACGGACCAAAGGTATCAACTGCAAAAGCGTCGAAGATGTAATTTGATGTTAAATGCTCATATTTACGTCGTTTAGCATGATAAGCGGATTCAGCACAATTGACAGAAGATTTTAAATGGGAAAGGGCTAATGTATCTACACATGTAAAATCCCAGATGAGTGATTTACCTTTGGACCAAGGAATTAATGTCAAGCCGTCAGGTCCTTTACCATCCGAACGACTAATACCAGATGGCTCAAGAAGAGTTGGAATGTCACAGGAGGTTAAAGATCTACTGATGATATTATTAATAGGAGAATGTCTAGGAATACGAACTTTAGGCCTACTTCTGGCACAGCTTAAGGCATGATGTCCAAAAGAATCCACGATCCCTCAGTATATACATTGGTGTACATGGCAAATTTTGCAGCCCAGACGCAATGCAATAGCGATTTGAAAAGATTTACCGTCCATCAGGTACCAACATAGGAGGAAGGCAGAGCATGAAGCCAAGATCCAGATTCCTTCTCTTGGAGAGCTTGAATACGAGCAATGTCCTTGTCAGACGTGAAAGAGCATATAAGGGAATCAAGTATTTGACCTGCAATAATCTCATCCCAGGCTTTTTGAATGGCTGGATTCTGGGGAAGAGCAAAATTATTCGTTTTTTCGGAATAACTTTTTTTGCATGAAAATTAATTTTGTGAAATTAAAATAGGGGAAATGATTTCAAATGGTTTTCAAGTAACAAAAGATTACGTTAAAGTTGTTATCTGTCGCCTACATGATATACCGAAATATATTGAAAAAGATAGTAATGCAAAAAATCTTATACCCTATTGGCAAATTCATCATTAATTAAAATTTCCATATGAGAGAAATTTACATAAATAAAATCCTCCTTACAGCAGAATGAAAATTAATGATTGAAAGATAACCCCTTTTTACTGATAAGTAGCCTATCAGTAATATTCTCTCTAATGACACGAACATTTTACAAAATAATTTTCAAGTAACTTTGTAATATATAACATTTAAATTGCTTAAAATATATTAGCCAAAAAGAAATTTACAACAATTAATATTTTCAAAATAGAGTGGAAACTTGTATTTAGAAAGCAACCACTTCTTTATGAGTATTATTGTAATCTATAAAAACACACTGTAAGTTTAATCAAAATTTAAAATGTACATAATATCATATTTTGCTATTTATAAAATTTAAATTACATTGTAAAGTAGACGTATATTTCTCATTTAACATACCATTAGCATCGCACTTATCTGTCAGATGGAAAATTTAATTCATCTTAAGTTGTTTATTATATATCAGATGCTGATATGTATCAAAGAAATCTGTTGTTTCTGAAACTATTTTCTGTCATCTTTGAATTAAATCATCCTCTTCAAATTATAATGTTCAGCATTTTTTCTGCCGTGATATAATTCTACTCTTAAAACTATAAGAATTTAAAATGTTAAATAGTGGCTAATTATGGTAAATACAGTCTTCTTTAACTAAAGATCAATGAGTAATGGTGAAATGCTTGGACTCTTTACTAGTATTTAAAAAGTACATTTAAAGGCTCATTAAAATTAAATAGATTATCAAGGACCGATTTCATTAATCTTATCTCTTCAGGTAAGGTTTGAACACGTGAAAACCGGATCTAAGAAGTTTGATAACCACTAAATCATCGAGCGCAGTGCCAAATCACATATTATCCCATTACTATAGTTTATTATTTTATGTACAGATTGTAAGAATACAGTGAATTGTGGATGAATGAGATATTAATCGCAAAGGAAACTGCACTACCCCAAAGACAATCAGATTCAAAATGGTAAGACACATTAGGGATTAACTCCATATGTAAATGAAATTATTGGGGATCATCAGTGCGGTTTTAGGCGTAATAGATCGACTATGGATCAGATTTTTTGTATTTGACAAATATTGGAGAAAAAATGGGAGTATAAAGGTACAGTACATCAGTTGTTCATAGATTTAAAAAAGGCATATGACTTGGTTAAGAGAGAAGTTTTATATAATATTCTTATTGAATTTGGTATTCCCAAGAAACTAGTTCGATTGATTAAAAGTGTCTCAGTGACTTACAGCAGAATCCGTATAAGTCAGTTTCTATCTGATGCTTTTTCAATTCATTACGGGCTAAAGCAAAGAGATGCACTATCATCTTTACTTTTTAATAATATATTTGTTGCAGCCAAATGGCCATTTAGATTGCATTTGATTTACTTTTGTTTTTGCGTACTCGCTTATTGATTTTGTTCTTTTGGCGCATAGTTCAATATGATAGCGTTCACATTTCTTCATCTTTACTTTTTAACTTCGCTTTAGAATATGCTATTAGGAAATATCAGGATAACAAAGAGGATTTGGAGAAAATCCACAAACGATTAGGGAAAACGGAACATTTACTTGAAGCAAGTAAAGAGATAGGTTTGGAAGTAAATCCTGAAAAGACAAAGTATATGATTATGTCTTAAGACCAGAGTATTGTACGAAATGGAAATATAGAAATTGGAGATTTATCCTTCCAAGAGGTGGAAAAATTCAAATATCTTGTCGCCCTAGGTAGCGTAGTTGGTATAGCGCTGGCCTTCTATGCTCGAGGTTGCGGGTTCGATCCCGGCCTAGGTCGATGGCATTTAAGTGTGTTTAAGTGTAACAGGCTCATATCAGTAGATTTACTGGCATGTAAAAGAACTCCTAGGGGACAAATTTCCGGCACATCGGCGACGCTGATATAACCTCTGCAGCTGCGAGCGTCGTTAAATAAACCATAATTTAAATCTTTCAAATATCTTGGAGCAACAGTAACAAATAAAAATGGCACTAGGGAGGAAATTAATCGTAGAATATATGGAAAATGCCTGTTGTTATTTGGTTGAGAAGCTTTTTGTCACCTAGTCTGCTATCAAAAAATCTGAAAGTTAGAATTTATAAAACATTTATATTACCGGTTGTTCTGTATGGTTGTGAAACTTGGACTTTCACTTTGAGAGAGGAACAGAGATTAAGGGTGTTTGAGAATAAGGTTCTTAGGAAAATATTTGGGGCTAAGAGGGATGAAGTTACAGGAGAATGGAGAAAGCTGCACAACGCAGAACTGCACGCATTGTATTGTTCACCTGACATAATTAGGAACATTAAATTCAGACGTTTGAGATTGGCAGGGCAAGTAGCACGTATGGACGAATCAAAAATGCATATAAAGTGTTAGTTGGGAGGCCGGAGGGAAAAAGAGCTTTGGGGGGCCCGAGACGTAGATGGGAGTTTAGTATTAAAATAGATTTGAGGGAGGTGGGATAAGATGATAGAGACTGGATTAATCTTGCACATGATAGGGACCGATAGCGGGCTTATGTGAGGCGGCAATGAACCTGAGGGTTCCTTAAAAGCCATTTGTAAGTAAGACACATTAGAGAATAATAACCTAAATAGGAAACCATCGAGGGAAAGACAACCCAAAAATCAAAGTGTGACCCTTCATGTTTGGGGTTGAGGTGCTTCCCCAGTAAACCTCACTTTGTAAATGAATCAACTGCTAGAAATTTTCCGCAAACAAGCAAATTAAATGGTGGGTGTGTGGGATTGAGAGAATTATGCCTGAAGTTACAGAGTTGAGATTGTTTCATTCAAGATCGTTTTCCAACAGGAATGTTGGCATTCATTATTCTCTTATGATAATTAAATTGTTATCTTATGTCTTAAGTTTATTCTATATTGCCTTGAACGGTAGGCCTACTCTTGTGTATTGCCTTAAGCGGTAGTATTGCGCTTTTATCTTATGTCTCAAATTTATTCTGTATTGCCTTGAGCAATACTCTTGCACTGTGCTAACCACATGATCAGGTATATCTGATTTGTGTTTATGGATGTCAAGGAAGGATATTATTGGAGTTTTATTGTTATTATCATTACTTCCACCACCACTACTATTTTAAATAGACCCTGACCAGTTCTCCCAAATTCTCCTTCACCTCTGACTCGCACTAATCACCTTGCCATTTCCCAGTTGAATAACTTTTAAAGTTGAATGTTTCGTAAAAAAAAGCAATCAACACACACAAAAGATAATGATAATAGGTATGTATATGCCGTTAAATATATTATGCTACTATTTCTGTGCGTTGTTCTTGGATAATTTGAAACAAGAATTAAATTCATCCTCTATCTTCGTGCTAGATATGTACCGACCACGGTTTATGAATCATTGTCCTAACATGCAAGATTGCTGTACTTAAACGTGATCACGCAACTGTTTTCAGAACGAGAGGATATGCTATCACTGAGAACACACCTTATAATTCACAAGTTGCTATAGCAATTAGTGGCCATTATATTTACCATCAGTTGATGTAGCTTTCACATCATCGGATTTAGCATCCTCCTTTGTTGTATCTCGTTGCAATGCTTCTTTTCTTTTTCACTGTGGATTGGAATTAGCACTGTGATTCTTCTTTCATTCACTTCGCTAAGCATTATAACGGATAAAAGATCATCAGATGTAATTATACGGATCTAATGAATGGTGTGTAAAGGCAGTCAATAGAAACTCGTACCTGATACCTATATACAGGATTTTTACACTACACTAACTTTGTTTTGATCCCATATAATTATCTGAATACCTTACAAATTCGGGCAATGAACAAAATTGTTCGATATCATCTTCCGATTAAAGCACTCTATGTTCCTACTACAGTCTGAACCACAATAGAATGGCAAAGAAAAAGTTATCTCCCTTAATAAACTTAATAAAGCAGTAAACATATTTTTGTTTTATTTCTCGAAGGTCCAGTGGTTAACATGCTTTAGGTTAGATCGAGATTCCTGTGTTAAAACCCAAGCAAGAGCAATGGAGTTTTAAGAAAAATAAAAATCCTTAGGAAAGTTCTATTCTAAGAAATGCAAAACTTGAAGGTACCACAACCGTATATTCGTTCGTTCGTCCATTCGTTCGTTAGTTCATACATAGTGTTCTGCCCACGAGCATGTATTCCACTGCAAACCCAGCATTCTCCAATCTTACCTATTTTCCGTCTTCCTCTTAGTCTCCGCATATTATGATCCATTATCTTAATGTCGTCTATCATCTGATATCTTCTTCTGCACCGAACTTTTCTTCCGTTTACCATTCCTTCCAATGCATCCTTCAGTAGCCAGTTTCTTCTCGCTGGTGACCTAGTCAATTTCTTTTTCTCTTTCTGGTCAGTTTCGATATTATTCTTTCTTCATCCACTTTTTCTAGCACAGTTTCGTTTCTTATTCTCTCTGTCCATTTAACACACTCCATTCTTCTCCATATCCACTATGCTTCTAGTCATTTCTCTTCATTTTGTCGTAATGCCCATGTTTCTGCACTATACAATGCCACATTCTATACAGAGTACTTCACTACTCTCTCCCTTATTTTTCCACAAGTCCGCAGAAGATACTCCTTTTTCTAATTAGAAAAACTTGTCTCGGAATTAGAGAACTCCTGACAAGATTTACGGATCATTTCTTATTACATAAAAATCCAACTTCGCTAAACATCAACCTCTTCTTGCATCCTATGATAATGAATAATGAATTCCATCTTACAAGTGCTCCACTTCTAAAATTGAATTCTTTATCCGATTAAAAGAATATAGTCCTACAATAATTCAATAAAATTATAAGTCTGTTGATTTTCATTCCATTCTGATTTCTGATAACTTCTGTCATTCATTCTTCTTTTATCTATGACTAATATAATTCCTTCATAACATAAGAAATTATTTATTCAAAATCGTTCTTACTTTAGATGCATGTCTGTAATATATATAGGCCTATAAGAAGTAGGTATTTATCTTTAAATAAAATTGCTCAGACAATCTGATCAGTAAACACATTGCATACTTCCATTGTTGTTCTTTAATCTTTTTTAGATTGCTAAATCTCTTTGCTCCCGCTTTCAACCCTATTCTGGCATCCATATTTCTCATTATTAAAATGTATTTCCTTTTTGGGATCTCTTGTAGAATATCTCGTATTGTGCTGTGTTGATTTTATCCTTTTCGGTGATGGTTAACCCTTAAATTTACAAAGTATCCTATAGGATACAACAGCTTAATAGGCTATGTGCTATAATTTTAATAGAACAATAGAAAAAAAATGGTAGGAGAATTAAATTTAACCAAAATTTCACAATACTATAATATTGTACAATATATAAAATATGGGGGTTGCTAAAAGGTAGTGATGTGCATTCAATCTACAACCTCTCATACCCAATCCCATCCTCACCTTCCCGTCGTGCAACCCGTTTCGAACGAACGAGGCTCTGGGGACCGAGTATCAGCGGTATAACTGAAATGTCATGTGCAGAGGAAATGCTGCGTAGGTGGGAACCCCACCAACTGTACCTCTCTGGGCTAGCAACCCATTGAGCGTCATTTTCACATTGCTTTCAAGACTCAACATAAGCCTCGAATGTCAAGGATGGATTGTAACGATAACGACTCAGGCAAGAACAAGGACAAGACTTGTCAGTAGAATAACAGCAAGTGAGATGAGGTTTATGAGAGCAACAGCTGGATATACTCGCTGGGATCATAAGAAAATGAGGACATAATGCAATAACTTCAAATAGAACCCATTATGCAGTTCATCAGCAAATATCAACTTCAGTGGAAGAGTCATCTCGAACGAATGAATCGATGCAGAATTCCAAAAACACTGTTTCATTACCATCCGTATGGCAAAAGATCTCTAGGCCGTCCAAAGAAGAGATAGACTGAAAATTCTAGTTTGAGACCGTAACAGGCCACTTGGCCTAATACTTGTTAGGAAGACGACGACGATATAAAATATGGACATTGCGATAATTGTTTTCTTTACAGTCCGACACGGTTTAATAAACTAGTGTGAGAAATGAAGTTTTTCCCAATTTAAGGGTTAATGCATATTTTGCTATAAGATTGATTTCCGCCCAAACATTAAGTCCAAGAATAATATTCTTTCACGTACAGTAGGCCTATAAATATTCAATTCTTATCTTATACTCCAATTTTTCCTTATTAAATTATTTATAATATTCCTGTTTTAGCTCTACATTATTCATTTGCTCCACTCCAGAATGCCATATAATTTCCAAGGACCACTCGCCACATTTCTTCTTGTTTCTCATAATGCTATGGATAACCATGTTATAGTTCTCCGATTATAAGAGAATTGTGTCTATTTTGTTTGCTGTACGTTGCACATTCCAACATGCCACATTCTTTATCCGTGTTTAACTCGTCTCTTGGACTTTATTTGTTTAGTCTTCTAGTAGCATCAACATTAAGATTTACCGTAGGATGGAGGACTAACCCATCGCTACACCTCAACCTAGAGCACAACTCTTTGTGGTATGCCGTCAACCGTTCGGTAACAATGTCCAAAAAAAAATATTGCATTAGGATTGCTTGTAACTTTTGAACAAAATATAAACTTAGCAAAACAAAAATATTCCACCAGTTAGACAAAGGATTCCCGTAACCGTAAACGTCCGTACGAAATCGGCCGGACCCTCAAGGCCAGCGAAACGGCTAGGGAAAAACATGCCTCGAAAACTGCGTTTCAGAAGCTATTTTATCCACATAACTCCGTGATATATGAACAGATCAGAACATTTTAAGTATCGGTTGATCGACTGTAACGAGATCGATTAACCAAACATGAAAAATGTTCCCGGGTTTATTGGACCCTCAACTTTCAAAAAGTAGTCCTGAAAAATTGTGAACTTCAAAAACACCTCGAAATGAAAACGTTGAGAAATGGAAAAGTGGTGACGAACACAACAGGAGAAAAGGGATCCCGAGACAAACCAAATAATTCAAAGACCACCGCTGCGAATACAAAAGACGGGAAAGAGAAAGCAAGAGAGCTGGGGCGCACGCGCGGTCCATGGAATTTGTAGCTGTAGAAAGGCGAAACGTTTCACCGCAGGTGTCTACACCAGCTCGTACTCTATTTGTCTTACTCTAAGCTTACTGTATACTTTGTTAGCCATGCATTCCTTCATTTAATAAATCAAATTAAAAACATTTGAAGAGTCCACTGCAAGAATGATGGATGTCATTTGGAATACATTTTGCAGGAGAAGCAATTGAAAGTTTAAAATGCTTAGCGCTCAAAGCTTAACTGTGATTTTTCGATCATTACTGGACAATGACTATCAGTGTTAATGCCATATAACTCTCTATGTACATTCTACATGTCTTAAGCTATGCATTGACAATCTTGGTTCATTTTCGACAAGAAAGTGACATCCATCATTCTTGCAGTGGACCCTTCATTTCTTTCGCCAATTTTGTCCAGAACTGCCCCTCTGACAAATGTGTTTCTACGTCAATAGCCTCACCGGCTCACTAGTGGTAAAAGTTTCTTCTGCCAAACTTCGACAAACCAATGCCAGATTTCAAGACAGCAGACGTCTGCATCCTAGAGACGATGGGAACCTGCAGTGTACATTCTGCGGGGTCAACTGAACCAAGAAGATTTTTATTCCTCCTGCCCTCCTCAGTTATTTGTAAATGTGGCTTAGAACAGGCTAATAATTATTATGTTGATGATGACGATAATAATGATGATGATGATAATAATAATAATAATAATAATAATACTGGAAAAGATTAGTAACCAACGAAACAGCATTTTGTAGATAGACGGATGGATGGGATAGGATGGGATAGATTGATGTATTGAGTAATACACTCAGGGACAAAAAAAAACCGGACACTTTAATATTTGCTGGTATTTTGCAAAACATTATCTTCTCATACAATATTATGGTAGCCATCTGTTGTTATGGAGATGTGTATACATTGTTGATTGTTTTTTGTTTTATAAACAAGCCATTACAACCAAATATTCCAATTTTGCTTTCGGAGTCTCCGCTATAACAATTTTGTCTCAACCATTTTGTGCTTCATTATCGTTATCATTCGTTATTTCTTTATTTTTACATTTTCTGAGTTTAAGTGGGGTTGTAACATTTGTCTTAAAACAAGATGCGACCTGAATATGTGGCTCGAGCTGTAGCCCTTTATGATGATGGACGCAGTGTACGTTACATTGCAAATGTTATGAATATGGCTAGAAGCACAACCCATGATGCCATAAAACGGTATAGAGAGACCCTAGAATATACCAGAAGACCAGGTTCGGGTCGTCCAAGAGCCACAAATCCAAATGAAGAAGGTATATGGTGTTGAGAGTTCTTAGGGAGCGCAACCTGCCAGCTACTAGTGTAGCCCAGCAATTTGTTAACATGCATGGACGCCCAATTTCGGCCAAAACAGTTAGAAGGAGGTTGAAAGCAAGTGGACTGATATCAAGTAGACCTGCAACTGGTTCCAGACTTCTCAGGATGCATCGAGTTGAACGACTGCGTTTTGCAAATGATCACAGGGATTGGAGAAATGGACAGTGGAGCTGTGTTCTGTTCACTGATGAGTCCCGTTTCAATCTGTGCTCATCTGACAGACGTGAAAGAGTTTGGAGAAGGAGGGGAGAACGATTTTCACAGTGTTGCATTTCCGAAAATGTGCCGTATGGAGGTGGTGGAGTGATGGTTTGGGCAGGAGTGTGTACGGATGCTCGTACAGAGTTGGTTTTTGTTGAAAATGGAAGACTAACAGCTGGTAGTTATATAAATGAATGTTTGGCTGATCATGTTGTGCCATTTGGCCAATTTGTAGGCGATAATTTTGTTTTAATGCATGATAATGCACTGTCGCATATTGCCCATGCGGTCGGAGATTATCTCCAAGAAGTGGGAATCCATGTTCTTCCATGGCCAGCAAGGAGTCCAGACATGAATCCAATTGAACACGTGTGGGACATGCTGGGACGGTGTGTTAAGAATAGACGACCGAGACCAGAATCGTTACAAGAGTTGAGGCGAGCACTTGGCGAAGAATGGGAACTTATTCCTCAAGAAGACATTGCTAACCAAATTGAGAGCATGCCAAGACGTATGGATGCAGTTATTCAAGCCAGAGGGGGTAATACCCGTTACTAAAAAGAGTTTGTAATGTTTAAGGCACCATAAAATGAAAAAACAGTTAGACCAAACGATGCCATAGTTATACGCCCTTTGTAATTTTTTGTAAATTTTCTCATCAGAGACTTTTTATTTTTTCAAATGTTGTCGTATAAGGTGCTAAATGGAACATTATTTTGTTTAAATGGGTTTTGTTTCATTTTGAAATAATTGGCAACAAAATACAAGCAAATATATAAGTGTCCGGTTTTTTTTGTCCCTGAGTGTATTATATATAGATATACTGTATTATCATAATTTTCTCTTAAATCCATTGCATGAGTCTTCTGACCGTACATGTTTTGTACCTAAAACAAGACCTACTTTGTAGGTTTCAACCCCCTCACCTATGATTAGATTCAACCACTCTCTAAAAGAACACACAGATTAAATAAAAATGGCACACACAAAACACATTATATAATACATCCTAACCTAAAATAGACATAAAAGTGTATAATTGATAAGATACCATTTATCCCTTCGTCAGTTTGCATCACAGACTTAAACATTTGAAGTTCTAATCTGTCTCGCCTTCAAGAGGAACAATCCAATCTTTTGTTCGTATTCCCTATTCCCCATGAGGTTAAGACATGCAAGCGAACTCCTATTCTGACTTAGCATCGAGGATGGTGGATATTTTCTCCGAATATGTTCAATTCGACACACTGCAATAAAATATGTTTATAGGAATCCTTTCCTCCGCACAGTGGACAAAGGCGCTCTCCTTTTTCATTGACAATTTTATTACCCTTTCATGCCGCCCAAACTTAGCCACACTAAACCTGCTCTACTGTCTTTGTTACAAGAATTTATGTAGTCACACCTCCCCTAGTTAGCATTTTGTAATGACTCTAGCGACCAGCATGGTTAGAAATCGGGATTCATGCTCCGGAGCTACAGTAGACTTTCCGTTCCAATACCCCGTTTATTAGTTTGGATTTTTTCTGTATTTTATCCGACTGTAAGGAAAAAATTAGATAATCCCATAGCTAATCCTGATACTCGCCGTTGTGCGTTTCGCTGCCATAAAGTGAAATAGGCATAGGTATCTTCTTCTTTCTTTATCCGCTTTATCTCCACTGTAGTATAGACTTACAGACCACTACGGTACAGGGGAGGAAGAATAGGATCTCCGAATCCATACTATAGCTCTACCTATATATTACATCACAGGGCAATCACAAGACACGGACAACTACCCAGTCCCGTAGACGAGTGATAAATTTCTTACATTGCCCACACCACGGACCGCTTGGATGAACAGTACGCATGCTGTCTTAGAGCCACCGTAGCGGACTGCATAGTTATCAGTTTATAAAATTATAATTCGTTTTCTTTCCTTTGTTTTAGTATATGAAGTTACTTAATAGCAAATTATTAGTGTATAATTATTTCAAGTTTTATTTTGACATGTTTAAATTTGTCGTGTGAGCATGTAGTGGTAGGGACGAGTGCGCTGGCCGCAGTGTGCAAGAAAAGTACTCAGGAGATTCTGAAGACCAATATAGTCCATTCTGGCACTTTCACAATTTGTTATTGTTCTTTAAGGACAATTTTTAAAAGAGTAATTTCAGCTACACTGAACGGCAGATACAAACAAGCTTCGTTTTGCCTACCCTGACTTTCTACTCAACGACCAGCTAGGCTACTAGCGGTGAGCTGGTTAACCAGCCAGGCTTCATCTTGTACGTACCCTGAGGTATCCAGGTAGCCTTCTTTGATATTGTGCGATACGCTCCAGTGATTTCAGCAAAAGCAGCGTTGAATTTGCGTTAGTTTACTCTGAGATTTTTTTGTACGAGGATCGTTCCGAAATTAATGTCACCTTTTTTGTGTTGACCTATAACGTCTGAGCCGGATGTTAATGGCGTTGTAGTAAAGGTTGAACCTTCTCGCTAATGTCCTGATAGTTTGGTTGTCATGTGACAAATAGTGGCAGCAGGGCAATCTACCAAAATGGCATTTGACATAGAGGTGCGCAATAAACAGAGTTTTGTTATTTAATTCCTCACTGCCGGATAAATTGGACCCATTGACGCTTGCTAAAGGTGGAGACAATTCAGTGGATGCGAGCATAGTTAAGCCGTGAGTGGTGCGTTTCAACAGTGACGAAAATGAAAGTCTTTTGGGTTATGAGGGGTGTGATTCTTTTGGATGCCCTGGAGCCTGGAGAAACTGTCAGTTCTGAAGACCACAAGTAGATGCTGGTTAATCTGAAAGCCTGAATTTGTAAGGTCAGGCCAGAGAAGAAAACCTCTCGCTTCCAACACCATAAAGTCAGGCCTCATACCAGTTATGCGACCGCAGTCAAATTTGGCTGGACTATCCTACTACATCCAGCATATAGTCAGAATTTAGAGCCTTCCATCTCTTTGAGCCTATGAAAGATGGACTACTTGGGCAACATTTTCCAGTTAAGAATGCTGTCGTCGCAGCTGTAAGAAAATAGCTTGCCTCTGTTGGTTCATATTTTTACAAGCGCGGCATACAGGCTCTTGTTCATCGCTGGCAAAGTGCATAACGAATGGTGATGAATACGTGAAAGAATAACTGTATGTAGCTGAAATCTTACTCTATTTAATTGCGTTATTACGCTTTCTGTATCTGTTAAAGTTTCCATGAAAATAAACAAATATATAAATAAAAACTTTCGGAACGAACCTCGTATCTTGAAATAGGCTATAGTTATTACAGTGTATTGTTAACTTTTAATAAAATTTTACAAAGATACATATATTATGTTTAATTGTTGACAAAAAATTTCATGATCTGGCAAATTATGTTCCGCTTAACCTTTTCTTGTACATGTGCTTCACCAAGACTTGCTCAATCGTAACACTGTTTACTTTCTTTGCTTACTTACAGCACACGTACTTTCCTTGGACTCAGCTCTTATATATTCTCAGATGTCCTAATTAATGTTTACTTTCTTAAAATAATTGTTGTCGCAACTGACATCCTTAATCTAAAAGTTCAAAGTAGCTCACAGCTGCATTTTACATAACCAGAATAATTGTCAAGATAAGTCAGCAAAATTACTGACTTATCTTGACAAGGTAGGAAAGAATGTACACGTCAGCGAAATTCCGTCAACTTGAGAATGTTTGATTGTTGTTTAGTACGCAACTCTCTTCCTTACAACAAGAGCGGGTTTGGGAAATAATTCAGTGGCACGAATCTTGAAATTGCTGCAGTTGTGTTTATTTTATACTCTCTCTTCTTTATTCAGGATCGTCCTCTGTGGTCTGCCAGTATTACTTCTGCGTTCGAAGTAAGCAGATTCAGTTTGCGCTGAGGTTGATCGAGTTTAGGCTGAAAAAATAATAATGTCTTCCATTGATTAAAGATGTAAAGCTGTTTACTGCACGTAATGTGTTTATCGCTTGTTATTTACCCCTCTATTCATGAATAAAGATGAGTTGCCTGAAGATAAATTCTACTTCCAGTCTGTTCGTTAGGCCTACTTATCCATTTTAATGATTGTAATGTTCTCTAGCAGAAAGGGGTGGGGAAAAATTTATTAGAAGTATACTACAAATCGAACGAGTTAGACACAAAATAAATTAATATATAACAAATTACTACCTTTATGCATAATTTGTTCCCATATTTATCTTTACACCTAAGACAAGCCCGGGCTACGAGCGTGCTAAACAGGATTCATATCATATCATATCATATATCATATCATATCATATCATATCATATCATATCATATCATATCATGTCGCTGACACTGGTTTATGAATACGAAAAACGTTAGTTCGCTGATCAGCCACCGAAAGCCCGCGCTAAGAATGTCTATGAATATTGCCCCCTGTCTCTCGCACTGATAAGATTATCTCCTTGATTTACATATCATCTCATAACTTTCGCTTTTAATGTTATGTTTTCGTTATTATTATTATTATTATTATTATTATTATTATTATTATTATTACGAAAACATAATATTATGGTTATTATTATTATTATTATGATGATTATTATTATTATTATTACGAAAACATAATATTATTGTGATTATTATTATTATGATTATTATTATTATTATTAATTACGAAAACATAACATTAATAATAATAATAATAATAATAAAATAATAGCACCGACCAAAATCCCATCTCCTGCATTACATCACTCGTAGGTGGGCAGGGTTAATGTTACATGCGTTCTGTGACTATCAAGAATGACGTCTGACATTTTATTACAGTATTTTTCAGTTACGGCTGGATCCTTGGTCGCACTATACAGTGGAGCCAACTTATATGGGCTCGTGGGGCCCGAGTCCATCCATTAATTTCCCGTGTTATCATTATTACTTAAAATAGATTTATTTATGTTAACTTATACCTCAAGTGTTTGAGCCTACCCAGTGTTTTCGAAAAGTTGGCGCCACGGGCACTATAAGTTCTGAATTTTTAGATTAACAACATCTGACGATAAATAATAATAGTAATAGTAATAATAATAATAATAATAATAATAATAATAATAATAATAAATATAGGATATTATAATATCTCACTAGATATTAGATACTAGTTTGATTCTGGATAAAGAACATTTATTTATAATTATATCATAATTTTGTGATCATCTCTGGGTATATTTAGCAGCTTTCCTTATCTTGTACCTTTATTCACGAAGAGTTCTACTTCTGTTTCGTAATAAATTATGCAATAGACATTTCTTATAGCCTACGCAACCGCGGATTGAGTTTTTGACCCGATTCGAGACCAAATAGTCCACCGCTGTGGAGTTATGGTTAACATGTGTGAATGTGAAACAAGCAAGCCCAGGTTAAAATCCTGTTGGGATACGTTACCTGATTGAGGTTTTTCAGGGGCTTTTCCTGATCTCATTAAGAACAAATGGAAGTTTCCGGCGCTGAAACTTAGACTTATTTCGCTAGCATTATCGCCTTCATTTCACTCTCACGCTACATAACCAACGCAGTTTATAAATCTTCGTAACATACACTATTCAAACAAATCGAAACCACATGGTTATTATAATGATTATTGTTGCTATCTTTCCTCAGGCCGTTCAACATTTCGTCTTACTGGTTCATAAAAATGTGCTTGCTATTAGTACATGTTTAGAAGCCATTCTTTCAAATATTACCAGTCGTGCTTCTCGTAACTTTTAATGCTGATCTGTTGTCTAACTTTGCCTCTCAGAATTATCTCCATTACAGACCTCAGAAACTTTACATCGGACGTCTGAATTCCCTTTTATCAGATTTTCGTAACAGAATTTTATAAAACACAATTCAGTTTTAGTTTTATGTCTTTCCCATGTACTTCAGAAAACAGCTCTCCAAATAGCTATTTACTGAATTAACATTGTTACATATAAATTTTCATAGTCTCTTTAATTTCCTCTATGAGCTCGTTCATGACGTCTGTTGACATTTTCGAACAGTCAAGTTCAAAGACTGTCTCGCCACAGTCCACTTTCTGTCTTTGTTTTCGATCTTTGAAACAACTGCTTCATAAAAGACTTTGTTTATACATAGTGACGGGAGATTAAGAGTTAATTCATTGTCTTAATGTTGTCATTAGTGTATATGATGTACGTGCTACATGTCCTGCCCATCTCAAACGTCTGGATTTACTGTTCCTAATTATGTCAGGTGAAGAATATAATGCGTGCAGTTCTGCGTTGTATAACTACCTCCATTCTCCTGTAACTTCATCCTTTTTAGCCCAAATATTTTCCTAAACACCTTATTCTCAAGCAACCTTAACCTCTGTTCCTCTCTCAAAAGTGAGAGTCCAAGTTTCACAACCATACATAACAACCGGTCATATGACTGTTTTATAAATTCTAACTTTCAGCTTTTTTGAGGACAGACTGGATGACAAAAGCTTCTCAACCGAATAATAACAGGCATTTCCCATATTTATTCTGTGTTTAATTTCTTCCCGAGTATCATTTATATCTGTTAATGTTGCTTCAAGATATTTAAATTTTCCAGCTCTTCAAAGGATAAATTTTCAATTTTTATATTTCCATTTCGTATAATATTCTAGTCTAGTGACAGAAATGTGAGATACACCATTACATGTAAAGAAGTGCTGTGAAGAAATATATATCATATATCATATCATATCATATCATATCATATCATATCATATCATATCATATCATATCATAATATTCTAGTCGCGAGACATAATCATATACTTTGTCTTTTCAGGATTTACTTCCAAACGTGTCTCTTTACTTGCTTCAAGTAGAATTCCCTTGTTTTCCCTAATAGTTTGCGGATTTTCTCCTAACATATTCACGTCATCCCCATAAACAAGCAGCTGATGTAACCCGTTCAATTCCAAACCCTGTCTGTTATCCTGGACTTTCCTAATGGCACATTCTAGAGCAAAGTTAAAGTAACTTCTATCACAATCAATTTCTCTTTATTTAACTAATTAAATTGTTGAAATAATTTATTATTCTGAAAATCAAGTTAGTGAAATTTATTCACGATTATGTTCTTATAAATCCATTTCTTCTGCACTCGCACCATATCCTGTGCTGGAATTCAATTCTTTCTTCTTCTTTTGTGTCTAATGTACTTGAACCCACTAGCATTTCAAGAGCTGTTGAACTATACTGTATATTACTTATATGTGAGAGAGGAGTAAAAACAAGAATGTGAGGAAGAATGGCACAGAGATATGAAAGTAAAAAGGAATTAGTGATGGGATATTCGAAAGGAACATC
The DNA here is from genome assembly GCF_040183065.1 of Periplaneta americana. Lineage (NCBI taxonomy): Eukaryota > Metazoa > Arthropoda > Insecta > Blattodea > Blattidae > Periplaneta > Periplaneta americana. The sequence goes on along the minus strand of NC_091125.1, from coordinate 59,212,739 downwards.
GTCACCATGTAGGATAGGCACAGTTAAGATTTAATGTTGCTTTTATGGTTACGTGAAATATTTTCTTCTTATTTAGATTGATATGGAATTCAGCGGGTATGTGAGACTGCTTTATCCCAGCTCCAAAGCATGCACTCAACCGCTCTTTCACCCGGATGTAGATAAGAATCTTCTCTAGAATGCAGACTGAATCTTTGCATAAATTACTGTTGTCTTAACAACGTTTAGCTTTCTTGATCTTGTCCACTTCCAGATTAGATATCCGTTTATATTCCGTAAAATTCAAGAAAATAAGAAAGGAATGAAATAATGAATGAAAGAGAGAGAAAGGAATAGAAATAATGTAGGACAGGAGAAGTGACAAATAATGTTCTTACATTAAGAAAGATAAATAATATAAGAGAGAAAGTGGAAGAAATTATGTAAGAAATAATTTTTATACTTTAAGAAAGAAGGAAAAATTATATAAGAAACAAATAGAAGAGAAATGAGGTAAGGGAGAAAGAGAAGATAAATTATGTAAGAGAGAAAAGAAGAAAAATTAGGTATGAGAAAGAGAAGAGAAATGAGGTAAGAGAGAAAGAGAAGAGAAATTATGTAAGAGAGAAACAGAAGAGAAATGAGATAAGAGAGAAAGAGAAGAGAAATGAGGTAAGAGAGAAAGAGAAGAGAAATTATGTAAGAGAAACAGAAGAGAAATGAGGTAAGAGAGAAAGAGAAGAGAAATGAGGTAAGAGAGAAACAGAAGAGAAATGAGGTAAGAGAGAAAGAGAAGAGAAATGAGGTAAGAGAGAAAGAGAAGAGAAATGAAGTAAGAGAGAAAGAGAAGAGAAATGAGGTAAGAGAGAAAGAGAAGAGAAATGAGGTAAGAGAGAAAGAGAAGAGAAATTATGTAAGAGAGAAAAATGAGGTAAGAGAAAGAGAAGAGAAATGAGGTAAGAGAAAGAGAAGAGAAATGAGGTAAGAGAAAGAGAAGAGAAATTATGTAAGAGAGAAAAAGAAGAAAAATGAGGTAAGAGAAAGAGAAGAGAAATGAGGTAAGAGAGAAAGAGAAGAGAAATTATGTAAGAGAGAAACAGAAGAGAAATGAGGTAAGAGAGAAAGAGAAGAGAAATGAGGTAAGAGAGAAAGAGAAGAGAAATTATGTAAGACAGAAAGAGAAGAGAAATTATATTAAAAAATGAAGAGAAATTATGTAAAAGAGAGAAATAGAGAGAAATTATGTAACAGACAGAAAGGGAGAAATGATATATCGGAGAGAAAGAAAGAAAGAAAGAGAAATTATGTAACAGAGAGGAAGAGAAAGAAATGACATAACAGAGAGAGAGAGAAAAGGAAAATGATGTAACAAAGAGAAAGAGAGAGCAATAATGTAAGAGAGACAGAGAGAGAAATTATGTAAGGGAGAAAGAGAGAAATTATATAAGAGAGAAAAATAGAGAATTGATGGAAGAGAGAGAGAAATGATGTAAGAGAGTAGGAGAAATTATATAAAGTAGAAAGAGAGTGAAATGATATGTTAGAAAAAGGGAGAAATTATGTAAGAGAGACAAGAATGATATAACAGAGGAAGAGAAAGAAATAATGTACTTACATTAAGAAAGAGAGAGAAATTATGTGAGAAAAAGAGGGAGATAATATAAGAAAGAAAGAGGTATAAATACTGTAAGAAAGACAGAGAGAGAAAAGGTGTAAAAATATAGAGAGAGACTGATAAAAAACAGAAAAGAGGAAGGGAAAAGCGAAATAAACAAGGAAGAGAGAAGAAAAGGAATGGAGAAGAGAGAGGTGAAGTTCAGTAAGTTAGTAAAGAGATATAGAAGTAAAGGGAAAATGAAGAAAATAATTGCTAAGGAAACGAAATCATAAAGAAAGAAGCGGTACAAAGAAGAAAAAAGAAGCAATATTCATGAACTTGTAAAAACATGAAACTCGACGCTTCACGTACAGAGCGGACAATTTAAAAGTCACGAAGCATTTCTCGGTCAGTCGGCAGCCCGAGCCCATGCAATCGCTGTCATTTCCTATCTTCATGGAGGAAGATTTTCTAGGTCTACATTCCAAGACAGCTCCTATTTCATGAAGTTTTTCTTCTATAAGCATATGACGTTTTCGTTTTGTTTCCCGATCAGTCACGGAAACTCTTTTATTACCTAAACTTATCCACTAATTTCAATATTGATTTTCATGTTGAAACTGGGCTCCAAGGAAATTTACGTCTAAATGCTTGTCTAGTTTGCTGCTACACAATTTTCTGCACTTTATATACTACGTCTTCAAGATGAATCAATGAATATCACTACTGTGCTGTCTAATGAAATCTCAACTCACGGCGGCAGAATGCAGCTGTTCTATTCCACTCACGACTGAGTGCACAAGGGAAGAGCGCCGCACTTTCATGCAAGGGAATGCCAGCGATTGCATGGGGCTCGGGCCGCCTATGGTTCGGGACTTTGCATTAGTACCCGCACTGTAGTAACAAAGTGAGATTGCTATTTGTTCTCTGTATAGAAAATAATAATTTTCTCCAAATAATCAGAAGTTATTTAAATGGCGAGTATAATAGAAATATTTAAATCTGGACACATCACTGTGACTTATCACCCAAGTGAAACGGAAACGGATATCTATATTTTCAACAACTATCGATAAAAATATGTTAACATTGTAAGTTTCATATTCTATAGTCGCGACGCTGTTATTCCCGGCGTGACTCCTCCTCTTATCTTACGTCTTAGGAAGTGAAGGCTCTGTAAAGTCTAGTTAGGTACTATCGTTCGCCATTTTTGTTCTTTCGTTGTCGAGCTACCAGACGAGGAATCTATTTGCCACACCGTTAAACATTATCATGACGTAGCTCCTATGATAATAAATCAAACGCACTGTAATTGAGCAAATAATTGAGCGGCAAATAACGTCCTCGTGTACTTTCTGCGAACGCCAACGAAAGAGTCAAAATGGCGGGCGATTATATTAAATATTTATCGAGGCTTAGGAAATTAATAACGTTATCATTAGCGAATCACAAGACGCACGCGTTTAAATGTAGCCGACCTGCAACGTGATTGGCTGCCGGAAATAAAAGCGACGGGACTGTAGTATGCATTTTTTATTTTCGTCCTTACTTGTAGTCTTTAATAATCACTAGGCTATTACGTAGCATCGTATGCGGACAATGGCTTTTAAGAAATAGTAAAATTCCTCAGTATGATTTCCTTCGGAAACGAAATAGAAAAGTAGATTAGGTGTCATAAAATTACGGCATATGAAAGAACTTTCACCTAGACAGAATTATAGACTATCTTTTTCTTGCATCACCAAGTTCTCTTGCGGACACTCACCGGTATCTCAGCGAGTCATTCTCTATTACATACATACATACATACATACATACATACATACATACATACATACATACATACATACTGTATACATTTCACATTTCCACACTCGCATGTGGACAATAGGTCTGTGCATTGCCCCTCCCAATCTACTTCCCCGAACGTGGAAAGATAAAGATGTCTGACAGCATAATATTTTAAGACACTGCAGGCAGGCTAATGATGGTCAAACAAAAATAAAGTAAAAATGGGTGGTTTATAACATTATTTTATGGGCATTCATTGTCCAGGATTTCAAACTATGACATTCAATAAATGAATACCTGCGGGCAGAAAAGTTTTGACGTAAAACTGTAAATTTTACAGACGAGGAGAAACTTGAATTCCTGCTATAATTTTATTTTAAAAGGTTTTGTATTTCTTTCTTTGTATTACATACTACACGCATAACAATATGTTGATCTGAAAAAGCGCGCAAAGTGCTTCATTTTCTAAAATAAACAAAATGATGTATTTTTCCGTGCTAAAAGGTTGTAATAGTTTCTTACATTGTAAGTTACAACCTTTTGAGTGTTCCTCTTTCTGCATAATACTCCAAAGGTACCAATACAGACTATTACTCTAATCGTTGTTTAGTCAACTGTCCTAAGACAGGTTTGAATCTCATAAGTGACAACAATAAGACACCATTCATGAGGCAACTAAGCCAGGAGATAATGGGGAAGGTGGCCAGTTTCTTTACCCCTCCATTGGACACATCGCTGACTAGTAACGTATTACACTAGTCAGACTTCAGATGTATACAAACAATTATTCTTTCTCTGACACATTACGTCAAGTGAGATGCACAGCCTGATAATAGATATACGCAGTGCTGTCATGATAATTTTTTTCTTAGCCATACACCCCACTCTTTGTTTTCTTCCTTGAAATATATTTTACTCTCCTCTCTCTATCTCTCCGACTGTTATTTATTTTAATGATTTTTTTTATATTAAAAAAAAAGTAAAGAAATTGTTTTGCTTTACATTTTGATTGTACTACAACAAGTTTGATTTAAAGAATACACCATGTAGCACCATCGTAGATGCACACTTGTCTCGATGAATCCTGGAGTATTTGCAGCACTTCTTGTTTTTTAACCATTATTTAATTAATTCTGGATTCCAGTGCTGCAGAGGTGGACAATTGTTGTTTATGAACATCAAACAAAATACATTAGGAACTGCAAGAGATGATCTAATATCTGTACAGATCCCCGCGTACAAAACTTAGACACGCATCTATCTATCTATCTATCTATCTATCTATCTATCTATCTATCTATCTATCTATCTATCTATCTATCTATCTATCTATCTATCTATCTATCTATCTATCTATCTATCTATCTATCTATCTATCTATCTATCTATCTATCTATCTATCTATCTATCTATCTATCTATCTATCTATCTATCTATCTATCTATCTATCTATCTATCTATCTATCTATCTATCTATCTATCTATCTATCTATCTATCTATCTATCTATCTATCTATCTATCTATCTATCTATCTATCTATCTATCTATCTATCTATCTATCTATCTATCTATCTATCTATCTATCTATCTATCTATCTATCTATCTATCTATCTATCTATCTATCTATCTATCTATCTATCTATCTATCTATCTATCTATCTATCTATCTATCTATCTATCTATCTATCTATCTATCTATCTATCTATCTATCTATCTATCTATCTATCTATCTATCTATCTATCTATCTATCTATCTATCTATCTATCTATCTATCTATCTATCTATCTATCTATCTATCTATCTATCTATCTATCTATCTATCTATCTATCTATCTATCTATCTATCTATCTATCTATCTATCTATCTATCTATCTATCTATCTATCTATCTATCTATCTATCTATCTATCTATCTATCTATCTATCTATCTATCTATCTATCTATCTATCTATCTATCTATCTATCTATCTATCTATCTATCTATCTGTCTGTGTCTGTCTGTCTGTCTGTCCACCTATCCATCCATCCATCCACCCACCCACCCATCCATCCATCCATCCATCTACCAACCTACATATCTAATCCATTCTATCTAATCTATCCCATCTATTTATTTATTTATTTATTTATTCTGGTGTAGTTAAGATCATCAGGCCTTCTCATCCACACCACCAGAAATACAAATACAATAACAGAAATAAAAAGGCTCCATACAGACAAATTTTTTCCCCATACGATTAATTAAAAAAATTGTAGGTTCCCATACGATGTATGGCCTCGTATGGCCTCCATGACAGCATGTACGTATCAGCCAGAACTTCAATCAGAGGACTACTCTAATTACCAAAATTAATTGATTTCTTCTAAATACTAAAATTAATGGCGTATTTTGGTATTTCATTCATTCCAGCACTGAAAAAATCACTTTATATCTTTTCAAGTTTCCATAAAACTTTCTTCAGTTTTCTTTTAATATATTGACACATATTAATGAGATTCAGTTTCTTTTCAACGAATACACTCTGTTTCTTATCAAACAGACACGGCAGATTGTGCAAACGTACAACAACTGGTGCATGTGTTACTCTGGTTCTCCCTCGAGAAAGTAAGACCAGTTTCCTAAATGCCATAGTAGGACACTGTTTCGGCACTAAAGAACTTTAGGCGGATCCGAAGACATTTTGAACCAAATATGTCAGTTGAAATGATATAGAATTATTTCCAGACGTTTGCAAAACCTACAAGAAAAGATTAAACGTGGTAAATGTCTAGAATCTAGAGGAAGGCATGAAAAACGTCCGAGTAAACTTAAACATGATATTAGAGATGCCACAAAGAAATACACAAACCGAGCAAAATGATGTAACAAGGATATTCTAAATTCTACAGCAGACGAAAAAATTCAGTTCCTACTAGAATTTTATTTGAAAATGTGTTCTATTTTTAGTTTTTCTTTAGTGTATGTATAACAAACAATATGTTGGACTGAAAAACTGAAAAAAATCCATTTTCCAAAATTAACAATACGATGTGTTTTCCTGTGTAAAAAGGGTTGGATAGTTGCTTGCAATGTAAGTTACAGTTTTCTAACTCTGCCAGCAGGCATTCCGGAATGCTATAATATGATAATGGAATTGAGATAAGAAGGAATGATGTTGATGCCTAATATGGGGAGACGGGAGAACCCCGAGAAAAACTCCAAATGTTATCTTGTCCGCCACAAGTGTCACTATAGATTCAGGCATGACCTGGACTGAAACTTGGACCGCCTACATGACAAGACGAGGACCTAGCTATAGATCGATTACAGCCTACTTGATCCTGCATAGTTAATTACTGAAATGTCACTAGCAAAATATCGGGTTTGCCAAAATTAACTCAACATACACGCTTTCTAATCCTTTTGCATGGAAAAATTACTTTTACCAAAATATATCTGTGCGTGTGTTTTTGTGTGGCCTTGTGTGTGTTTATGTGTCCTTGTGTGTGTTTTTGTGTGTGTTTGTGTGGTTTGTGTTTCTGTGTGTTTTTGTGTGTTTTTGTGTGTGCGTTTGTGTGTTTGTTTGTATGTTTGTGCGTGTGTGTATGTGTGTGCGCGCGTTCTTACAGCCTTTTTACCCGTAGATATTCAAATTCGAGAGTCGTTAAGTAAGGTATTCAAATCAATAATGAGCCACATTATAATTTTTTAATTATTTTCTACTTAAATTTTTAGAAAATATTAATTAATTTATATCATACAACTAGCTTTACCGAGCGAGATGGCTCAGTGGTAAAGCATTGGACTCGCATTCGGGAGGTCTCGGGTTCGACCCTTTGTGACGACCAATCTGGTCGAGATTTCTACCGTGGTTTTTCTCGACTGAATGTAACTTATTTTTCAGCTAAATAAAGGCGAATTCCGAATTAAATCCTAATTAGCACGAAAATATTAAAAAACAGTACAACAGCAATAACCATCCCCAAACAGTAAAACTGCAGACAGTCGTGCTATAACCTAGAAGTTGAAGCAACTATAAATACATAAATAAATACAGACTGAAGAAACTAGACATTGAAGAGAAAATGCTAATAACTATCATTCAAGTTCCATTACATGTTTACATATTATTCACTTTCCTTATTGACCAGTGAACTGTGTAAATTTGTGTAAAGGTATGAGTGTTTCATAATATGGATAATATCTTTTCATAGTCTCGACTACTTGTCATTTTGAATAGAGTTAATAAATTGAAATCATTGAGTTAAAAGATATTACATAATTGCCATTAAAACATGCAAAGAATAAGAAATTGTACAATATTATTGCGTATCTCTGCAATTCTCTGTTTGCAACATTAACATTAAATATTAGCCGGTAAAATGTCCAGTTTCTATAAACAGCTTTGCAGTTAGAATCGTTTGTCTTAAGCTAGATCAGTTTTCTTTACTTAGCATTGCTTGTTTACGCGCCTTCAATAAAATAATTAAAATGAGTCACAATGGAAAATTATCATGGTCATCTGTATTCATGAGTGACATTATTACTTTCACGGTCTACAAGTTTCGTAAGCCTTGAGTTTGTTATTAAAGGATGCGTCAAAGCCTATGAAATGACTTTAACTGTCATTCCTAATATACAAATTCTTATATAGAACGTTTTAATTTCTAAAGGTTGAGACTTAAAAATTAAACATTTTATTTCCTTTTTAAGATGCGGTGAAATAGAAAGATGATACTTAAAAAAAATCACAAAATATGAATAGACACTGAGTAAGATATATGAAAGTTATTACCAATTCTGAAGAGAATAATTATGATAAAGTAGCCTTCTTCCCTTTTGCTTGAAACATACTGGCCGTTACGAAAGTAACTGAGAGTTTCTCAAGATTGCCTGAAATCTCCGACAAGATTTTAAATGATACGCTAACACAAACAGTTATAATGTGTCAATATTTATTTTTAAACAAAAACACAAATAGAATTTATTTTTGTGATAGTAATTTTATATTGTATAATAATGTTATTAATACTATAACAGATACACATATTATAATACTTATCTTCTTATGGATTTATTCTACCTATAGATTATAATATTGAAAGTTATATTCAGTATTTTACGAACTAAATGTACATATGGCACGTGACATTTATAAACAAAATTGTAGAGTAAGAGAACTCCAAAAATGGAACATATTGAAACAACCACGAATAATTCCGAGATTATACCAATGTTATCAGAAGCGCAATGATCATAGGATGTAAGCGTCACACTTGAGTGCGTCAGCAGAAAACATTACTATACTAGCCCAATTTTTATTTTAAAAATATTCAACTAATTAGAACGTGTTAATGAACCTTAAGAAAAAGACAAGTACGTTTGCCATTGGCCAGCGAGTAACACCCGATCGAAGTCACAAGTCATAGTTAGCTCTGAATCATGAGTCATTCTCGGTTCTATATTCTTTTGTTTTTGGTTCTTTTCTCTGTGCTTTATTTTTTTCTCTCTTTCTTTTTTCATTCTTGAGGAATTTAATTTTGTTTTTATCAGTGTAGAAGGACCAGAATGGTTAGACCATGATATTCCTATCTCGGAAGGCCAGGATAAAACATTATGGCAATTTTATATTATCCTATCTCTTTTTCATTAATACAACAAATTTCTTTAATCGCTTCATTTATTTCGTCCTTTCACAATTAGAATTCTGAATAATTCTTTGCTGATTTTATTGTATCAGTCATAATTATACCGCGGAACTTAATGCAATTGCATGTGTTTGATTTGGCATATTGAAAAAGTAAAGTGAGTCTTTGTCGATCATGGTCTTTACGTTCGAATGAAGCAATTTTATTTTGCATAAATTCGAATTTCGAGGATTTTCCCTTAAATACACATACGGTATGTTTTTATTTTGCATATTTAAATGCATATATTAACATCTTTCCATGTTTTGCGCGAATTATTTTCTAATTTCAAAATAAATAGTAGAAAAGTTTTCCGGGCTATGAGGCCGTGGTCTGTTGGTTGTGTGACCAAACGTTTCGTTCACTGCTGCGGTGAACATCTTCAGTGGTGTCTCTTGCTGGTGCGGCTGGTTCTACTGCGCGTGTCGATTGCACGATTCTTTCTTTATAACATTTTCAAAAGTTGGAAGTTCTGTGGTCTTCATATATTACCATTAGTTTTCATAATTATTACAAGTCCTTCAAGAATAGAGTCTTTTAACTCATTCCGTACTCAGTCGTGTGAGAAATATTCTTGATACGAGCTAGAACAATGAATTAGAGGAACTCCTTTGAGTATGTGGCCAGTAGAGAGTAATATCACGACTTGTAGCAATATAGGACAAAAACAAGAAAACACGCTTTATTCCTGTAAAATAAGATAAGTAGGTCTAACCATTTTTAAAATTACTTATCTATCTAAATCAATGGTTTTCAATTGGCTAATAACTGTAGGCTCCGTGTTAAAAAAAACACCATAGATACCCTATAACTTTAGAAAATTCTGATATTTATATGGTAGTTACCTATATGAAGAATATTTTGAAGAGAATATAGGGTAGATTTTTTAAAGTAAAAACAGACCACAAAATGACAATGAATGTGATTTAGTAAGAGATAAAAAGAAAAAGGAAAAAAAAAAGATAATAATGTTGCTAATTCCTTTAAAAGTGAAGAAAATATGACATGTACAGCAGCTACTGAACCTATACGTGGTGAGAGAAAACATGCACAATTTTGTCCGTAACAGTCTGTCCTGCATCCAGTTCATTACTTTCTACATTTAATCTCATTTTCCGGATCAAAATCGAACTGATTCCTGTACTTGTTCTTAATACAGATGAAAATATCGAGAATATTTGGTCACAAAATGTTGTGGAACAAAAGAGAACTAGATGTTTCCAAACCTTTTTCGTTTAACTTCTTATAATCGTAAAAAAATCCTTCACGCAAATTGGACCAGTGTATATTCTTTGAAATAAATATTTTCAGTTAATCATCAGAAGTTACGTCAACAAGCATCCACAGTTACGTTTGGTTGCTGGATATCATCACATTCAAAAAGCTTCCTTATTCATTAATTTTCAGGACTTGATGCAGGAAGTAATATCTGAAGATAGTCACTAAATCACGCAGATACATGATGTTGCTATGAAATTCTTTTGCTAGTGGACTATAGAAATATCTTTAGTATTGAGAATTTATCGAAGGTACCACTTTCAAGTCAGCTTGAACACAACTGTAAATTTTAATAATGATAATAATAATAACCATCATCATTATTCACGTATTAGACACCTTCTGCCTCTATTAACTACACTTGATCTCTCCGGCGTTTTACTGGGCTTCCAATGTCCCTCTTCCCAATTGGGACGTAGTTCCAAAACTGCAGTGGAAGTCTCGTGTTGTCCATCCTTTTTTAATGTAACTTCTAATTATTTCTGTAATTGTTAACTTTGTCATAATTTTAAAAAATGCGGACAGATATCTTCTTTTGTAGTCTAGTGTTTTGTAACCTGCAACATATATGAGGAATTTCATTTCATTTGTTTGTAACCTTTATTTACTGTTTCTTGTTTTTTCTCCCAAGAAACTTTTAATTACTCTCTCAATCTAATAACAGAGTAAAAAATATTTTCATCATTACCTTCAAGGCTACTGTCGATCAAGAATGTCAATATATCTCCTAAATGGGCTACAGTATACAATTATACAGAATTTTTTCAGCTGATAACATGAATATTCTTAATGGAGTTTTTATTTGTAAATAGTTTTCCCCCCCGGATGCATTATATGAACTTTGGGGTCCGTAGATCACCAATGTGGAACGACTGATCTAATAAACAATAGTATATCACTTCGGAATTATTGCAAAAGGCCACATTTTTGTTGCACTCAAAGCAGTACCGGTATTGTTAGATTAGCATCTTGAAGGTCATCATGTTCTTGGTTACGTATGCAGTTTTTTCTCCACGTCTCCTTAGTGTGTTGTGTGGAATTCATAATAGCAGACGCAAAGTTTCGCTCTCCTTTAATAGAGTCACTCCTTTGATAATTCTAAATTTCTGACGTTAAAGAGGCTAACGGAATCCCCGGATATGAACAGGATTTTAAATAACGCCTGCTCCCGCGTATGCTAATCGCACGATCTACACCAGCAGGTGGTGCCAACTGCACAGTCCAGCTGTAAGACAAATGGGTGGGGTGCTGCCCAAATGACTCCGGGTACAGGAAGGCCACGCCCCTCGCACAATTTTATTTTAGCTCCCTGATTTGCCTATGTGACCTCAAAGTAATTGTTAAATTAAATATTACGAAGGGCTTTTCCGTACCATATATGATTGCTAGATGCATTTTTAAACGGTTCTCTAGTAGCTCAGACATTCGTAATATTTATAAAACTCAAAAGGTTAGATATTAGATGCGAGATTCGCGAATTCATACTCGATGAAGTGCAATGGAAATGTTTAATAAAATTTAACATGACTTCGTCCAAAAAGAACTCATATATTATTGTAGATTTTTTCTTCTTCTAGTTGTACGTATCTATCTACAAATATTCTTCTCTTTCCGCAGTATGAATGAAATGTTTCTTTTCTCTAAAACTCGTCTATTGTTTTTAAGTTTTACAACCATGACATCTGCTTGCAGCTAATTAAGTGTGTTTGCAATCCCTGTAAATCTACAGAATCTTTGATGCTACAATAAAAAAAAAAGTTGCTAACATTATTGTGAACTAAATCTGAATATGGATGGATGGGATGGATGTTGATGGATATGAATGGATGAATATGGATTGGTGGGTGGGTGGGTGGGTGGTTGGGTGGTGGATGGATTAATTTATTACCTACTAATGGGGAAGGAAGGTCAGTCTATTCTATTAACAATGTTAAGTTATAATATATTAATCGATGATTCTGAAAATTAACTTTCAAATTAAGTAAAGAATAAATCAATTTTCTCTATGGTATAAAATTGTTAAATATGATAATTCATAATAAATTTTCCTGATTCCAACACTTAAATATCACTTTTTGTCATTATTTTAGTCCACCTGCGCTTCTCCGTCACCTCATTCGTTCCAGATAAGCCAATTTTTCCTGCGTCATTCTCTTTTTTCTTCTTCCGGACGAGGTTCATTCCAGTGCTTTTTAGTGTTATCTCAACAAAAATGAAAGCAATTAGAAGTGCCTCACCGTTGTAAATTGAAAGGTTTCTCTTTTTTAACACTTATGCCACATTTACAATCTGTCTAGAAGAGCAATAAGTAAATATTATAAGAGAATGTGACAAGAGTGGAGATATTATCCTATGACAACAATCTAAAATAAAAATAACAATGTATCAAAATAGATAAATTAAAATGAATGGAAGGTGAAAATCATTAGTTCTTTTAAGCCTTCTTATTTTTTTACTATTATCCAGCAAATTTAATGCATGTTGATTTAATCGATGCAGGTACATTTTACTGAACTTAGAGATTTCTCCTTGCACAGTTGAAATGTTTAGATCATGATGTATGGCATCATTACGGACATACATGGTGCAGTGATAATGGAACGTAAAGTTTTAGACTGATATCTCTGCAATATTTCAATATTTGAATGACAATTTTGATTTAGGTCCCAATAACTAATAGATTTTTTATGTTTTCAAATTTAATTTTTTGCGTTTAGTTCCCGTGTTAATCGGCGATCTAAATACATACCTAAATATTTAACATAATCTGCTTTAGGAAGTCACCATCTATAATAAATATGTGGCCTAAATTTTGGAAAAAAATTTCTCGAAACTTTCGCTAGTAATTTTATGCTTAGGAGGGCAGTATACTTCTGAAACAGCTAGTGGACAGCTCTTGTTTTTCATTATGGTAGCAGTTGCCTGAATATTCCCACCTTAAAATTTATAAGATTCGTACTGACATAAATTTGTGCTTTTCCATCTGGGTGTTTTGTATCATAAATTGTGTTTCTAGGAATAATTAATACTTTTTAACTGTCAAGCGGGTTTCAGATATAAATAATAGGCCTACTTCAGTTTAAAAAAACTCAACCTCCTGGCGTCGATTAGCCAGGCCTTTGGCGTTCCACAATCCACAACAAAGAGACTAAGCTATTATTTTAATTTGGAAATGACTGTGGTTAGTAAGTTTATTAACGTCATAATTTGTTCGGCTTGTTTTTGTATTATAGTTTCCAATCTACTGAAGGATAGCAAAACGGTTTTAATACCTGCTGTATCTGAACGAGTAGAACTGTTACAATGCTTGTTTTTGTAGAATGTCAGAATATAAAGGCCTATCAGACATAATTGGTTGTGCAGGGGATGATGGTGATGTTGATGATTGTGATATTTTGTAATTATTGATTTCTTCATTTACCGGCAGATATCTATTGGTGTACTGTTTA